>NC_050574.1:17614049-17779049 GCF_011100635.1 Trichosurus vulpecula | reverse complement strand
TTCTCAGTCTTTAGGAAGAATTTTATTTGAATGATGGGGATCAGAAAGGGATCCAGGTGCATGATGTTCACAGCTTCCACTAGAGGGCAGTGTCAGGTCACGCTGAAATGAAGCTGTCCCTTCCACTTGTGAGTACCCAGAGCTACCTGTGTGGCTTAGCCTTTTGCCTCATTACCCCCCTTCAGTTAGGACCATAATTACCAGGTACTTGGTAGAATCCTTATCTAAGCTCAATTTTCATGCTGATCGCGGTCTTAGATGATGATGATTAGTAAGTACCAGGCTCAATTAACGCGGGCGATGCCTGTCTCTTACTCCTGGAACTCCAGTCCAGAAAGTGCTGAGAAAGTCCCTCATTAACAGCCTGCTGCAGCTTACAAGTGTTTGCCCTCGATGAATTCGCTCTCTTGTCATTTGTCACAATCAGCTGAAAATATCAGCTCACCCTTTAGCAAAGGATCTAGCTGGGGACAAGGAGAAAAAACAGGCCCCAGAAGGGCACTGTGGTGTTTGTGTGGAGAGCGGAAGAGCGGCTCTTTATTTTGTAGGAATGACTAAAAAGATGGACCGGATTAGGAGTTTTCAGTTACCATTGGCCCGAAAGTGAGAGGAGCAGTGACAGCTTGGTGGGCTGCTTCAGGGGATTCAGGGTACTGGTTTCCATTCACCAATGCTCCAACATTTCTTTAGAATACCCTTGTCACATTTTCATGGGGAGAAAAAAAATCAGCATTCAGTAATTAGATTTCCTGGTAAGAGCTCAAGAACTGTTGCAGAGATGGTGCTTTGCTCACTGCCCCACAGTAAGCAGATTAGGCACATAAATCCTTATTGTTCCCGGGTCAGGCCAGTGGGCATCTGACCCAGAGTAGGCCAGGTACAGCTAACTTAGTTTGTCTCTTTAAAGCAGAAGCAATTTTGACACGTCTTCGCTGTAGGATGCTTGAAATGAAGCCTGGGGAGGACCTTGCTAAGGACACATTAAAAATGGGATGGGTTTTGTGCTTGGCTGGGAATACTTTTCCATTTACCCGAGGACAGATGGTGGTTTTGAGACCACCTTTGCTAACTTGCCTTATGAAGGTCCAGGACTGAAATCCCACAGGGTGCTGGGGTCATCCACATTCTCTGCCAGGGCTTTAATAGCACAATCAGATCAACCCAAAACATTTGTGTCCCCCATCCTGAGAGCAGCTTTAAGGCTAGCGGCATAAACCCCAGCTTGTAGGCCAGGTCCACTATACACAGCACAAAACTTGACTTTTGGGCCAGAATTGGTCTCATCATAAGGAGAAAGAGTGTAGAGACCATGAAAGTTCTTGAAGGTGCTTAGCAAAGATTTGTGGTCCCAGGACAGAAACCAGCAGCAAAGAGAAAGGGCGACGTCCTCCTTAGCTCTCTTCCCAAGACCTTTTTAAGAAATGCCAACGTTGTGGAGTTGCAGGTGCTCTTCTCAGCCTTCTGTGCTGAAGCCCCTTTCAGAGCTCAGCCCTTGAGCTTTGGAATGGAGTCTTCAGTTGATCTCCAAGTTAGCCACCCCTGCCTGGCCCCCTGGCCTCATCTGTCTCATCACCGTGTGGGTTAGAGTTTAGTGCCGATTTTAATACGTTTTTGATACATACATTCTCTGACGAGGCCAAATTTGGTATTGAGTTTTATACATAGCTCACCATGTATTTATATGGCTGTCCTTGATTCGGTGAAGTTTTCTTAGTCTTGTTGATTAAAAAAAAAGAATTCACTCATCACTGGTCTGGCTTCTCTTTGTCTTCTGGCAGCCCCATTTTCCGTCGGGTCTCTTCGGGTCCCTGGAGCATGTGATAGATTGGTGTTAGCCCAACATCATGTTTAATTAATGTGCTTAGCACATTGTAGCTTAGCTAAGCCAGGCTTATTTAGAGAACATACTCCAGCTCCGTCCTCTAGAAGGCTGTTCTGTGTCACATGTAAAACTGTAAAGTCCAAGAATTCGGAGCCAGAAGGGACCTCACACATAGCAGCACTAATTGCATTACCCTGTGTAACCCTGTGGCGTATGAGGCAATCCAAGCACCCCTTCAGAATTCTTGATTTTGAGTGCTGGGCTTGAAGGGACAAAGACCCGGCTTCCTATTGAGCCTCTGTGACTGGTCAAGTCGGGGCTGGGGAGACAAGGACCTGATGCGTTTCAACCCAGCCCACCCAGCCCTGATGAGGTGCCTCTGTGTGACAGGGACTCGGACACAAATGGTTCTGGTTTTCAGAGAGCTGACGTACATCGCCATGGCTCCTCTTCCACACATTCTCCCTGTCAGTTTCAGGATACAGCTGCCCTTGAGAACTGGAACATCTTCCTGCAAAGAGCCCAGCTCTCTGATGATGATAGCACTTGTAGAGCTTGAAGGTTTGCAAAGTGCTTTACAAGTATTTCATTTCACCCCCGAGAGATAGGTGATGTTATCCTCATTTAACTGATGGGGAAATGGAAGCAGAGGTTAAATGACTTGCCCAGGGTCCCACAGTAAGTATTGGAGGCTGGATTTGAACCCAGGGCCTTCTTCATTCCAGGTCCAGTGTTTTCTCTCCTCTCTATTGTGATGGGAATGAAAGGTTGAAACCTTTGTGGTTGTGTGTGTGTGTGTGTGTGTGTGTGTGTGTGTGTGTGTGTGTGAAGAAAATTTCTTTAACCTTTCAGCTTGAGGGAGCACCTAGTAACATATAGCTGTGGTGGGTTGCACATGATGCTAATTCAGTTTTTTATCAAGTTCTATTAGCTTAATGCTTAGATAAACATCTTACTGAGCTGCCAAGTCAAGCCGGAGGAAGCTTCTCCAACTCGGTCCCCTGCTGGGGGCAGCTGAGGGAAAAGGAGGTAGTAAGGTGAGCCCCAGGCTCTCTCTACCAATGCTGACCCAATTCCAACTGCTCTGGAATAGGACCAGGATGGTCAAAAGAGGGTCATTCCTAGGAAGTGTAAGGCTTCATTCTGAGCGCCATTGGTTATTGGCACTGAAGTCAGCAAAACATCCCAGGGCCATCCCTCAATTGCCTCTGAAGGGAGTAAGGCTGTTTACTTGGAATGGACTCTGTTACTTAAATGTTGTTTCTCAGTCTCTGTCTCTTCTCTCTCTGTCTCTCCTCTTTTTCTCTGTCTCTTTCTCCTCTGTCCTCTTTTTCTCTGTCTCTGTCTTTTTCTCTCCTCTCCCCTCCCCTCTCCCCTCTCCCCTCCCCTGTCCTCCTTTCTTCTCCCCTTCCCTCCTCTCCTCCCCCCTGCCTTCCCCTCCCCTCCCCTCCCCTCCTCTCCTCTCTTCTTTTCTCTCTCCCTCTCTCCCTTTCTTTTCTCCCTCTCCCCTACTCTTTCCCCCTCTTCCCTTCCTCCTTAGGTCCCTCTTTTTTCTGCCATGTTCATCATGGGATCAGGGGGTCACATATCTGAGCTGGGAGCCATCTAGAGGCTGCCCTGACCTTTTCGGTTGAGGAGGCAAGGCCAGGGAAGTAAGTGACTGGTCTGAAGTCACACAGCAAGTGTGTGTTGGAATCTAGGTCACCCCTTGTCTCATTACCCAGCTCTTCCTCTTACCTTGCACACAGTAAGGGAGAGGGGCTGAGGCAGTGATCTCACTGGTATAGGGAACCCCTTGGTCAAAACACTCTCCCCAGTGCAAGTCAGCACCCTCTCAGTACCTTCTACTCTTAGACAGCTGAGAACATGGGGTTAAGTAAATTATTCAGGGTCACCCAGCCAGTAGATACCAGAGGTACATAGGCAGTATTTAATAAATGTTTGTTGAATTAAATGTTAGACATTAATCTCTCTGCCAGTTGTAATGAGCTCAGCTGTTATTGATAGTTTGTGTGTATGTATGTGTGTGAGGGTGTTTGGGACACACACACACACACACACACACACACACACACACACACACAATTGATTTCGTCCTTCAAAGTCCTTGAAATGAGAATGGTTGACAGCTCTGGTCTGCATCACTGGAGAAAGTCACACTGCTAATGGGCTGTTGCCCTGTGGTCATGGGCTGGGGCTCTCTATGGTGGATGGATGGAAAGCCAGGGCCTCTGGCTGTAACCTGGCACTCAAGGACTTAGCCTGATGCACTTTGTTGCTAAGCCATCAGTCAGTCAATATTTATTAAGCACCTACTATGTGCCAGACAGTGGGCTAAGCATTGGGACAGTCCCTCCCCTCAAGGAGCTCACAATCAAATTGGGCAGAGAACAAGCAAACAAATGTACCAACAAGTTATGTAGAGGATCATTTCCAGGTGATAGAGGTAAGGAACAACAAGGTTATCAGAAAAGGCTTCTTGTAAAAGGTGGGATTTTAGCAGGGACTTGGGGGAAGCCCAGAGGCAGATCAGAGGAGCAAGAATTCCAGGCCTGGGGGACAGCCAGGGTCAGTGCTTGGAGCCCAGAGATGGAGCGGCTGGTTCGAGGAAGCACCAGGAGGCCAGTGTCGCTGGATCACAGAGTAGGGGGGTGAATAAGGTGTAAGAAGACTGAAAAAGCTGAGGGTGGCGGCAGCATATAAAGGGCTTTGCTTATGGAGGTGATAAGGAGTCCCTGGAGTTTATCGAGTAGGGGGTGGCATGGTTATGTGTGTGCTTTAGGAAGCTCATTTTGGCAGCTGAGTGGAGGAGAGACTGGAGGCAGAGAGACCATCTGGTTGGCCAGGCATGAGGTGAGGAGGACCTGTACCAGGTGAGGAGGACCTGTACCAGCAGCTTCAGAGGAGAGAAGGGGGCGAATGCCCAAGATGTTAAGGAGGTCAAGTTGACAGGCCTTCCTTGGCAACAGATTGGATATGGGGGGGAGGGTGGGTGGGAAGGGAAAGAGGGAGGAGTTGGGGATGCCACCTGGGGTGCCAAACAGTGGCGTCAATTTGAGAGTCGGGACCACCCCAGGGAGTGCCAGATGCTAGTTCAGTGTCCTCCAGGTGGGTCCACCCAAGAGATGGCAATTGGGAAAAGCTGGAAACAAAAGCTTATAATTTAATTTTAAGCACAGCAATTCTAGCTTGTCCATCCTGGATCTAACCTTGCTCATGCCCCAGATTCTAAGCCTGGATCCAAATGTGCTGAGGCTCTAAGAACCAGGATGGGGTGATCCACTGTGGTCCCAGGCTAGCCCCTCTCCTTACCCCCACCCCTGAATCTCAGAAAGTACCAAGGAGAGGAGTTGGTTCTGGGTTCCATCAGTGATGCTCATGAACTCGGGGAGGCAGGGCCAACCCAGAGCAGAGACGGAGAGGGCAACCACCCACAGAAGTGATTCCACGGCAGCTGGCCATCTGATTACTATGACCAGGCCCTTCCCCACTCCACCAATCAGACTTGAACTTTTCACCGTTAGAGTCCCTACTGTGTTAAACAGCAAGAAGAGAAGGAAGGGGGAAGGGGGAAAGAGGGAAGAAGGAAACAGGAAGCAGGGGGAGGGAAGGGGGACAAGGAACCAGATGTGGATGGCGGGTCGTTGAAGCAGGAAGGCTAGGTTTGAATCCTACCATTATGACTGAGCAACTAACTCAATTTAATATTTAACATTTTTCTTAGGGGTTATTTCATTTGATCATCATGACAATAATTGATAATTTCATAGCGCTTTTAAAGTTTGCCAAGTGCTCTGTGGATATTGTCTCATTTGGCCCAGATAGTGTCGCTTATAAATATTATCATCCCTGTTTTACAGATTAGGAAACTGAGGCTGAGGGAGGTTAAATGACTGACTGGTCATACAGCCAGTAAGCGACTGAGAGGCCACAGCTCTAGGCAGTTAGATGTCACAGGCTGTCCTTGGAGTCGAGAAGGTCTGCTTACTAGCCGTATGACCTTGGAAGAGTCACTTAGTCTCTGTTTGCCTGCATTTCCTCCTTTGTAATGGGGATGATGATGCCACCTGTCTTCCAGTGTCGTTGTGAGGCTCAAATGAGATAAAATTGTAATTCACTTAGCACAGTGCCTGGCACACAGTAGGGCTATATAAATGATAAATAACCACAACCACAACAATAATAATTATTATCCCCTATGCCGAATTGTCACCTAACCACTTGAAGTTGGTATCACTATCACAGCTTTACAGATGAAGGGACTGAGGGTCCAAGTAATTAAGGCCAAGGTTAGTAAGGGGGAGGATGAGGACTGAAAGCCAGGTCTTTTACCCCGTGGTGCAGTGTCCTGGACCACACCTCTTGGCCTCTCTAAATAGATAGTGATGACAATCTGCTACGTGCCACAGAGGCTAAAGGCGAATTTAGGGATCCCGAGGTAGGTCAGAGACTGCAATCCCTGGAGCACGTTTTCAGGGCCTTTTTGCAGGAAGTAGGACAGCCACCAGAAAGTAATCCAGAGCCAGTTGACCAGCGTGTCCCCACCAAATAGAGCAGTTTCCTTGGAAACAGGCATTGGTGGCCAGCTGTCCCCAACTGCCTGGCTGGAGAAACTCCCTGTGATCGCTGCTGGAGGAAGCGGGTCAACCAAGTTTTCCTTGATCAGCCTCCATCAGCCACACGGGCACGCACCTGGAACCCAGATAGAGGCCTGCCGAGGGGCATTCCAAGCGCTGCCAAGGTCAGAGCTGTCTGAGAAATTAAAAATCCATGATGCTCCCGAGCCAGGAAGCAAACAGGAGGGTTTGGCGGGGCTTTTCATCAGCCATGCTGCCAATACCTAATCAAGACAGATGGCCCAAGGGAGATGAGGCCCACGAAGGCATTTCTGCAGGTGCCTGGGCTGGGCCGAATTCCTCCAGCGCTTGAGAAAATGTCTGGACTCCAGACCTAAGGCTTCCACCCTGGAGCTGGAGGAGCACTGCTCCTCTGGGAAGATGAATCATAAATAAATTTGTATGTGCTTTGCATTTATTCGTCTGTGTATGTGAAGTACCCCCCAGGAGAATGGAAGCTCTTTGAAGGCGAAGGACTTTATCATAGGATTTTAGACCCAGAATTGGAGGGGATCTCAGAGCCCATCTAATCACACAGCCTTATTTTACAGAAAAGGGAACTGAGGCACGGGGTGGTTAGGTGACTTGTCCAAGGTCGCACAGATAATAAACATCAGAACAAGATTTGAACCCAGGATCCCCTGACAACTGTACTGTGCTGGGCACAATTGAATTAAACAGATGATGCTAAGGGTGGCAGCTGTGTCCAAACTTATCCATTCCTCTCTTTTCCCTTTCCCAGAGGCTTTTCATTTCATGACAATGTCATTAAACCCCCTTTCTTGTTGGCCTCCTGTCTTTCCAGTCCGTGGTGCCAAAGCCATTTTCCAAGCTGGCTCTTTTGTCCATCACTCCTCTCTGAGCAGCTTCTCAATGGCTTCCCATCACCTCCTCTGCCTCAGAGGCCAGAAAACCCAGCAAAGCATGACAGAACTCCCTCTCCCCACCCCAACCCTAATTTAGTGACTGGTCTGTTTTGCACAAAAATAGCTCTTGAAGTCAGGGCTGGAAAATCTCTGCCAGTCCAAGGGAGCGTGTGCTTTTGGGGCCAGGGGACTCAGTGCTATTTCCACGGGCAGGAGGCCAGCGTTCACATCTCACTCTCCCTTGATGTGTTAGCGACCCAGTGAGGTCCTCAGACGAATGAACCACCTGCTTGCCTGTGGAGATCTCAAGGCTGCTCACAGAATAATTTGAGGAACCGGATCCCAAGACATTTTGCTCTGTTACCCAATACCATCTCTTGGTCCTGATCCCAGACTAGAGTGAACAGGTCTCAACTCAGTAAACAGTTAGTTTTTGTTGCTGTTCAGTTGCGTCCAACGGTCCGTGACCCCATTTTTTGGGGGTGGTTTGCCATTCCCTTCTGCAGCTCATTTGACAGATGAGGAAACTGAGGCAAATAGGGTTAGGTGTGACTTGCCCAGGGTCACACAGCCGGTAAGTATCTAAGGCTGGATTTGAACTCAGGTCTTCCTGAGTTCCTGACTCCAGACCTGTGCTACTTAAGCACAGAGTACTGTTTTAAGGGGACCCAAAGTCAAAAATAAAACATTCCTTGACCTCTGAGAGTTTACGTTCTGGGAAGAGGAAGGGAGACCACACCCATGCATCTGAGAAGGGCGAGTACCCTCAGGGTCAGGGAAGTCTTCACATGGGACGTTAACGCTGTTCAGTCTTAGAGGCTGCTCAGAATGCTCAAGAAGTGGAGGTGAGGGGAGAATCCCAGAATTTCAGAGATCCAAGGGGCTTTAGAGGTATAGGATTGGGGTATAGGATTAAAATGGAAACTGACATTTCTGGTCCTCTAGTCCAACCCTTCATTTTAGAGATGGGGAAACTGAGGTCTTGCCCTAAGCCTACGTCACACAGGAAGTTAAATGCCGACTCAGAATTTGAACCCAGATCCTGACTCCAAATCCTCGGCATCAGACAAGTCTGTAACCTGCACCAAAGAACCCCTCTCTGACATGTTTGGTAGGTGGCCCATTCAGCCTTTGCTTAAAGATCTCTCTTTTTTTTCTTAAAATTCTTTTTCATTGTGTGCTTAGGAGACACGCACATTTCAACATACAAAGAAAAGAAGAAAGGCAGATTGGATAAGGAACTAAATTTCTGTTATGTAAAGTTTTACAGGAATTAAGAGAGGGTACTACCCATGTGACCACGAGAAAGTCTAAATCAAGTTGAAATTTGTTTCTTCTCAAGTACTGGCTGCCCCCACTACCCCTTTCTTTGCTCTGCCCTGAAGGCTGGCATGAAGGCAGGGGGAGATGGGAGAGGCATCGTTGAGATCAGGGGACCACCAGTCAGTGCTGCGACGTAGAGCACTGCACAATTAACACACAAAAGGTGGTAACATGAAACACACAAGTGTCAGGTTGTGGAGGACTTTAAATGTTAGGCTGAGGAATTTGTATTTTATCTAGGTGGCAGTGGGAGCCATGGAGGGTTGTTGAGCAGGGGAGGAACGTGGTTAGACTTATGGGAGATTATTTTGGCAGCTCTGTAGAGCATGAATCAGAGAGGGAACTGACTGGAAGCAGGAAGCCCGACTAAGTTACTGTAATAGTCCAGAGGTGGCGGCTGTTTGGAGCCCAGAAAAAATGAGAGGATTTGAGAGATGTGGGTGTAGGGTTGATGTGGGAAACTGCTTGGATATGTGGGACGAGGCAGAGATAACTCCAAGGTTGTGGACCTGGCTGCCTCGATGGTTGGAGGTTCTTTATTATTATATTTTAACTTTTTTTAAGGGGGGGGGGTGCAATTAGGGCTAAGTAACTTGCCTGGGGCGACAAGCTTAGTAAGTGAGGCTGAATTTGAACTTAGGTCCTCCTGACTCCAGGGCTGGTGTTCTATCCACTGCATCACCTAGCTGCCGCAGTAACAAAACCAGGGAAAGGCTGGATAAAGGGTAAGTTTTTTTTGGGGGGGGGGGATAAATGAATTCCATTTGGAAGATGTTGAATCAGAACTTTGATAACCCCAGGGTTATGGTCAATCAGGTAATCAATCAGTCAGCAAGCCATTACAGGCATTTACCGTGGGCCAGGCACTGAGCTAAGCACTGGGTGATGGGGCAATGGCACCTGGACCCCTGGCATTGCTACTGAAATGTATGGGAAAATTCAGGGTCCAGGTCCCATCACCCCATCACTGGGAGTATAAGAAATGCTAAAATAATCCCTGCCCTCAAGGAATTAACATTCTAGTTGGGGGGGGGTGGGATAACATGAAATAATTAGGTCCAGTGATATAGACAGAGCACCGGCCCTGGAGTCAGGAGAACCTGAGTTCAAATCCAGCCTCAGACACTTACTAGCTGTGTGACCCTGGGCAGGTCACTCAACTCTCAAAGCCTATAATAATAACAATACCCATATAAGATAAAGCAAATAACCTTAGAGGTGAAGACACTGGCAACTGGAGGGCCCGGCAAAGGCGTGCAGAGGGTGGCATCTTAGCTGTCTTGAAGGAAGCTAAGGATTTCTAGGGAGAGCACGCCAGGAGCTGAGGAGAACCAGGGCAAGGTGGCAGAAGAGATGGCGTGTACCGTTTGAGGAACAGCGAGTCGGCAAGCAGGACTGGGCTTTCGAGTGTTCAGAGGGGAAGAAAGTGTAAGAAGACCAAAGAGCTTTAAATGGCAAACAAAGGGCTTCATTGTTGGCCCTGGGGGTAATAGGGAGCCGGTGGAGTTTATAGAGCATCAGAGAGTGACAAGCTCTAGGAAAATCACTTTGCCATCCAGCGCTTTCTTCCCTGTAGCTTTTCTCTCTGACAGTGCCTGCTGTCTGTCTCAGTTTCCCCAGCTGTACCGTGGGGAGAAGAAACCACACACATTCTCCCCAGTGGGAAGGTGACAGTGAGATTTTAACGGCTAGACACCTGGAAAGCCTTCTGTGCCTCTGCCTCGAAAGTGTCACCAGCATTAAAAAAAATAAAAAGCCTCGATGTTGTTATTATTCTGGGGTTCGATAGAAGCTGAAAATGAATGGAAGCCAAAGCAATGAGCAACACATTGTGAAACAATCTCAATTACCAGACAACCAATCTATGTGCAATTCCAGGGAGGATAGAGGAGAGACCCGAGGGCTGTTAGAAAGTGATGGCCCACACAGAGCCCCTCCGGGCCAGACGAGGAGATGGAGCTGTTTGTAATTCTGCCTCTTCCGAGCTGGGGCTGGGCAGGAGTACAGATGGCCTTGCACACAAGAGCCGGCCATTCTTCCGAAGTCTGGGGGAAGACAAGGTGACAGAATGAGTCCGGTGGGGAGCAGGAGAGCAGCGCTATATAATGTGTTCCTGGGGCAGTTGGGGCAGGGAGGAAAACTCAGCTCAGGCTGTGTTGACTGTGCAGGAGACATCGAGAGACAAGAGGGGCATCGAGGAAGGAGAATGGATTTGGAGACAGAGGGCCTGTGCTGGAATTAGCTCTGGTGGTTTTAACTGCCTGACCTTGGGCAAATCGCTTTCCCTCTGCAGGACTGTTTCTCCCTCTGGAAATATTTGTTGTTCAGTCAACTCTCCCTGATCCCATTTGGGGTTTTCTTGGCAGAGATCCTGGAGTGTTTTGCCATTTCCTTCTCCAGGTCATTTTATAGATGAGGAAACCGAGGTCAACAGGATGAAGTGACTTGCCCAAGGTCACACAGCTAGTGGTTTGCCATTTCTTTCTCCAGTTCATTTTACAGATGAGGAAACTGAAGTAAACAGGGTGAAGTGACTTGCCCAGGCTCACACAGCTAATAAGTGTCTAAGGCTGGATTTGAACCCATGACTTCCTGACTCCAGGCCCTGAGCTCCATCCATTGCACCTGGAGCTGCCTCTGTCAACGAGAGGGTTAGAACAGATAACTCCTAAGGTTCCTTCCAGTTGTAAATCTTAAGTCATTTTTTTTCTGTAATGGGGAACTGGCCTATTAGAGCCAAGGATTGGCCCTAATACCTTTCATTTTGTATACTCAGCACCTGATGGTTTTTGGCATAGAGTAGAAACAATAAATATTTTTGGGCAAGAAGAAAGGAAGGTGAGAAGGTAGAAAGGGAAAATAGGAAGGAAGGAAGAAAGAAGGAAGGAATGAATGAAGAAAAGGAAGGGACTGATGGGAGGAAGAAAGAAAGGGATGGATGGATGGATGTAAAGAAGGAAGGAAGGGAAAAAGAAAGGAAGAAAAGAAGGAAGAGATAGAAGAAAGGGAGAGAGGGAGTAAACAAGGAAGGAAAAAGGGAGGAGGGAGGGATGCTCTCTATCATCCCTATGTACCTTTGCACTGGCTGTCCCCCCCATCTGAAAATGCTCCTCACCCCTTTTTCTCAGAATCCCTAATTTCTTTCAGGTCTCAACTCAAATGCTACCTTCTAAATGAAATCTTTTTCATTCCCACTCCCAACCCCTAGCTAGCGCCCTTCCCTTAAAATCAGTTTGTATGTGTTATGAGAATTTTTGATTTCCTTTTATTATTCAGGACTCAGGGCTATTCCTCTTGCGAATCCTGGCTAACTAAAAGTCGGTCTTAATATTAACCTCCGTTGACCAAAACTTGTCTCCGAGATGTAAAAATGTACTTAAAAGCTTTAAACATTCCTTAGATCAGAAGCCAAAAAAAGCACCTCAACTATCCCTGACTCCTTGGTAACATGTAAAGCCTCCATCTCGATCAGGCTGTGAATCCTCTAGGTGCAGTTTAATCTGTAACTTGATTTAGTTTACCTACAAAGTTTGTTTGAGGAGGTTTATTTCCGTAGGGGACGTATGGGATTATGACTTTGTTTAAGTAAGTTGGTTCGACTTTTATGACATTGAAGGAAGGGTCGGATTATGGATCTAGCTTCTCTTTAACTTTTATGGTCTAAGAGGAACATCCAAAATTGCAATATGTAAGAGAATTATTTCTCTGTCACGCTGATGTAATTTTGTCTGTAAGAACCTTGTCAGAATCTTCCTGATGGTTCAGCTTTTCTCTGAGGCCTGGACCTATGCATCAGCATAACAGTAAAACCTCGGTTTTTACCTCCATACTTTCTGTATTAGGTAAATATATATTCGGCAGCATTTACTCACCACCTGAGCTCAGAGAGGAGATGTATCTATATAAACATATATGTATATGTCTACGTATGTATGTATCTACAAATGTACCTGTATATGGATCTATCAGCTATCATGCCCAATTAAATTCAAACATGCCCCATTCCTTCTACTCACCCTTCCATTGTTTTCTAGCTCTTTGTCATTCTAAATAGCTGCAGCGACCCAAGCTAGAAACTGCTACATAGTAATACAAATGGGGAGGAAGATTGGAGCAATAGAAGGCACTACAGGGGGACAGTAGGGGACTGGAAAGAAGGATACACAGGGAAGTGAATTCTTCGTTGTCTCCCCAGTTAGACTAAGCTTTTTGAAGGTAGGGACCGTTTCACTATTGTCTTTAGTCTCCTGCACCTAGCAGAGTGTCTGGTATGTAGTAGATGCTTCATAAAGGGGTGTCGATTGCTTGAGGGAGTGAGGGAAGGAAGGAGAACTAGGGAAGAGGAGAAGAGAGGAAAGGAGAAAGGAGGGAAGGAAGGAAGGAAGGAAGGAAGGAGAGCTAGTGAAGAGGAGAGGAGAGGAAAGAAACAATGAAGGAAGGAAGGAAGGGAGGTAGGGAGGGAGGGAGGAAGGAAGGAAGGAAGGAAGGAAGGAAGGAAGGAGAGCTAGTGAAGAGGAGAGGAGAGGAAAGAAACAAGGAAGAAAGGAAGGAAGGAAGGAAGGAAGAGACCAGTTCTTCCTCATCTTCCTTTCTTATTCTTCATGAAGTGACTTGCCCAGGGTCACACAGCTAGTAAGTGTCTGAGGAAAGATTCAAACGATCTCTCCTGACTCTGAGGACAGGTCAGTGCTTGGTCCTAACTGCCTAGGTAGCACGTGGATAGTTGTTTAGTTGAATTGCTCCCAGGCATGACCAGCCCTCAGCACCTCCACACTCCCAGACAGAAGCAGTCCTTAGCCTCAGACATCCGTGGACCCACCGTCCTACACACACTCTTCCCAGTGCATTGTGATGTTCTGCCCTCCTCAGAGCCAAATCTTGCCTCCTTCCCACAGTGGATCCTTTCCCTCCCCCTCTGCTCAGGGCAGACAGAGAGCTGCTGCCCAGTGACATGAGGGCAGTGCACCTTCCCCTTGTTTTCAGCCAAGAGAAGAGGGGAAAGGCCAGGCTGGGAGGTAACAGAGAAGAAAGGAGAAGAATCCCCTAGGAAGCAGGGATGGCTTGGCCACAGGACTCCCTCAGAAGCCAGCTCCTGGGACCCATGAAGATAAGGAAGGAGAAAGCAGGGAGGATAGGCTAATTCTGGAAACTGTAGATGATGGCTCCCTGGGTGAAAATAAATGCAAACAAGCGAAGAGACAATGATTGTAAGATAATCTGTGAGAGAAATGGTATGCTGGTCTCTTCTCCAGTGGCAGGGCCACACCTAGTCAGTCTGAGGGTGATTGATGTCTCCCCAAGTCATACCTTGCCACCTGTCTTATGTGGGAAATACATCACTGTCCTTGGTTCCCTCCCTTATTGTCCTGGAGAAGTCCAGTCCTTTCTCTAACTCCCCTCCCTTTCCCAGCTAGGCTGATCCTCTTGTATTTCACCCTTATAATCAGCATTTTCAGAATCCTGACTCCCTTGCTCTTTGGTCTCTTGGCAATAGTAACAAAGGCCAGGGATGCTGCACTGGGTTCCCTTTAGAAATGTCACTAGGGAGAGGTCACTGGACCCCCTCCCCCAAAGGATTGGGATAGCGCTGCAAGTGAACCCTTCCACTTTGTGCCATGACCCCATCCCAGCCCCACACAAAGCAGGGGTGCCAATATCACGTGTACACAGCACACAGGGTCTGCCTTGCCAAGTTCTCAACTGGTGGTCTCTCTTGGGGACATTTCCTCTCCTAAGCTGAGGCTTCCCTGGGCAGAGAAAACCAATTTCCAATTGGTTGGATGGCTCCTAAGTGCACATATGAGGGGAGCTCTTTCATGCATGGGAGAAGGGAAGTGGGCTAGAGAGGGGAACCTCTCAGGAGGTCCTGGGCCCCCTGAAGATGAAGGAGCTAATGAACTGGGGAGGTGGCCAGCCACAGGGCACATTCCTCACCACTAACCTCCTGGTGCTTAATATTCGGAGCTCAGCTTCCCTCCATACACTGGAACTTTGGAAAAGTCACTTAATAAGGCAGTTTAGAATTAATCTTAAAAGACTTCCATAAAGATTGTTATTATTATCTGGTCATAATTCTAGCTGGGAACCTACTTCGAAGACTTCCTGAATGTGAATGAATTGGATGAAGTTTGGTCTTCCAGCTCATGGTCCTGTCTCCATCTCCATTTAGGAAGTATCCTCCTCCCCCAATGCAGCCACAGCCTCCTGATCCCCAGACCCGCCCGCGCTGTATTTTCTTCTCTGCAGCCCAGAGCTTTGTCTCAGGACTCCAAACATTTACTTCAATTTGACAGGGACTTTTAAAACACCTACCAGATGCAAGGTGCCATGGATGTGTGGACAAAATTGAAAACGAGTTCTCACCTTTAAGGAGCTTAATGGCTACCGAGGGGATCCATGATGGACAGAGATGTGAGAATACCAGATAGTTAATTGGAGGAGGCAGAAAAAGCACTAAGGGGATTAGGAAAGGCTTCCTGGAGGAGGTGGACCCTGAATCTAAGAGATTTGATTAAACTCCTTGTTGATGAGGCGACTTGGAAAAAATCTGGGAAAAGGGACTGGGATCAGCTTTCTCTTGGAGAAGGAAGGTGGTGGGGGGAGGGGGACAGCAAAGATGTTTGTTTCTCTGGCATCTCAAGTAGGATTATGGGACCTTAGAAGGTGTTGAATCCATCCCCTTTCATAAGGATTGGTTGAAGGGTCTCAGAGGAGCCTGGAGAGCGGTGCTGGAGTACCTGCAAGGCTCTTATGTAGAAAAGGGATTAGACCCATCCCCTCTGGCCCTGGAGGGCAGAACCAAGAACCATGGGGGACAGTGGCAAAGAAGCCAGTTTAGGATGGATGTTGGAAGAAACTTTCTGACAATTATGTTTGTCAAAAATGGAAGTAGCAGCCTCAGGAGGTGGTGGGACCCCTCCCCTGCCCCATTGGAGGTCTTCAAAGAGAGGCTGGATGGGGGGTGTCTTAATGGGGTGTTCTTTTGGGCAGATGGGTTGGACTAGGTGTCCCTTTGGAAATCCTGCTTTGGAAATAAGGGGGATGCCCATCAATTGGGGAATGGCTAAACAAACTGTGGTATATGAATGTAATGGAATACTATTGTGCTATAAGAAATGAGGAGCAGACGGACTTCATTACAACCTGGAAAGACTTGTATGAACTGATGCTGAGTGAGGGGAGCAGAACCAGGAGATCATTGTACATGATTACAGACACATGGTATCTGTAAAGACTAAACTTTGACAGACTTGACTCCTCTCATCAATGCAAAGTTCAAAGACAGCTCCAAAAGACTCATGATGGAAAAAGCTACGCATATCCAGAGACAGAATTATGGCGTCTGAATGCAGATTGAGGCAAACTTTCTGCTCTTTTTTTTCCTTCTTTTTTGGTTTCATTTCTCCTTTCTCATGACTCATTCCATTGGTTATAATTCTTCTTTACAACTGGACTATTATGTAAATAAGTTCAGTGTGAAGGTATATGTAGAACCTACATTGGATCACATGCTGTCTTGGGGCAGGGAGGAGAGGGAGGGAGAGAAAATTTGGAACCCCCAAACCTGTGGAACTGAATTTTATAAACTAAAGATAAAAAACAAATTTATAATTAAAAAAAGAAATTCTGTGATTTTGCAGATGTGGAAGGTGAAGCACAGCACAGGGATGGGACTTACCCAAGATCTCACCCATAGTGATGGAGTTGGGGTTCACATGCATATCCTAAGATTCCTAAGCAGCTATTGGTGGCACAGTGCACAGAGTATACAGAGGCCTGTAATCAGGAAGACCTGAGTTCAAATCCAGCCTCAGACAAGTGATCCTGGGCAAGTTTGCCTCAATTTCCCCATCTGTAAAATGGGGATAATAACAACACTTACCTCCCAGGGTTTTGGTGGAGACCAAATGAGATTGTAACTGTAAAGTACTTGGCACAGTGCCTGGCACTTAGTAGGTGCTAGGTAAATATTATTATTATTGCTAATTATTATATTTTTACCTCCTTCCTTCATTCCCTTACTCTCAAGGCTAATGTAAAAGCAAGGAAGGGCTTTAGTCTCTGAGAAGAAGGATGAATCCTCAGGACTGAACAGAGAGATCCTGCAGACTCCCTGCCCACTTCTAAACAGGACCTTGTAGACAGACAGCCCCATGAAGGAGGGACTATGCCTTACACCTCCTTGTATGCTCAATACCCAGCACAAAGTACGTGCTTGTGCATTTCCTCATGATGATGATAAGATCGTCACCATCTTTATAGTTTTAATATTATTAATAAAAATTCATGTCTATATTGATTGTGAGGGGCTTTCCTTACAGTGGTCCTGAGATAGGCATCATTGACCTGAAAATTTGGTTAAAAGAAGCAACAGGCTAGGTGGTATGGAAATTCATATTGTTTATTCCCTTAAAGCTAGCTGCAGCTAGCAAACATGTGCATACAAGGAGCCACAACGTGAATTCTGACTGTCTGATAAAAGAATGACAAGCCTTTTTGTGTGTTAGAAAAATCCCAACTCAGGGTCTCTATGTCACTCAAATTTATGATCTCCATATATGTTTGACCATATTATGAGAAAGGAATTTTCTTAATTGAATAGATGGTAAATTCCATAAGATAAGAGTTGACAAAGTGTCAATTGAAATTATGACCCAGGATATCTGTATTTTCTTTACCATTAACATGATAACATTAGCACGCTGTTCAAATGCAAAACATGCGCTTGCTGAAAAGGCTATTTTATGGAGAATTCACACAGGGCAAGCATTCCCATGGGATGGTCTAACTCTTCATGACTCTGTTTAGGGTTTTCTTGGCAGAGATACTGGAGTGGTTTGCCATTCTCTTCTCCAGCTCACTTTACAGATGAGGAAACTGAGGCAAAGAGGGTGCAATGACTTGCACAGGCTCACATGGCTAGTAAGTGTCTGAGACCGGATTCAAACTCAGGAAGATGAGTCTTCCTGACTCCACTATCCACTGTGCCACTCCCCCTCCCTTCCCTATGGTGAGTACCTAACATGGCCGGTGACCTGCTAAATGTGGATGGTTCCAGTTGTGTTCACTTTATTCTCTGATATCTCACCGGCTCCCTTTATTCTTCCTCCCTTGCCCCTTCTCCCCCTTTTCTGGAACCATAATCAAATCAGTGCTGCTCCTGGAACTAGAAAGTCTGTGTTAATTTACTCCCCTCTTGGTCCACTTACGATCCTTATAACTTTCTGATGGAAGCCACCGCTCCTGGGCCACCTCTTCTGTACATGGAGCCTCTCCCTCCTGGAATGCGAGCTCCAGGGACTGTCTTTGCTCTGTGTGTGTGTGTGTGTGTGTGTGTGTGTGTGTGTGCATATAATCCATGCCTTGTCATTGCTTCTAATAATTAATCTGGAGTTATCTGTGTTAATGAGAGAGATTGAGGGACAAATCTCTAAAACAGGAGATAATCCAAAAATAATTTATATTTGCATGTGTAATATATTCTATGCATGTACACATATGTGTGTATATATATATGGGGGTGTGTGTGTATATATATATATATATGTGTATATATATATATGTGTATATATTTGCAGAGGACTTACTATGTTCACTTTGTTTGCTGAGGCTAATACCGAGATGAGTTAGTGGTCCCTGAGTACACATTGACCTACCTTGGGCAGAAATAGCTCAGAAACATTCTGCATGGTGGAGAGAGATCAGGCTGCAATATTCTTTAGAATTCGGCCAGATTCCCCACTCTGTGACCCCCCTTTCCCCTTTCATTAGCACAGAGAAATGATCTGTGGTCATCCGGGCTGTGTGGCGAGTCCTTCCTTTTCCCGGTCTGGTTGACCCTCACTCCAATGGATCTAGGCTGTCCTTGAGACCTACTGCCTCTTTGCTGGAAGGATTGGAAAGACAGCTGCTCATTGGAGGAAGGTCTGGTAGCCCATCCTCTGACTGGTAAGAGGAAGCTCCTTTCTTGAGCGCACATTGGGTAATCCCAGGATCCTGGGGCAGGGAGCCATGAAGAGTTTCGTTTAGGGCTTTCCACCTCGCAATCTGCTCGATCACATTACAGGCTAGGATTTCTTTCTTCGTACATCCCCACCGGAGTTGCCAGGGGCTGACAAAGCAGTTGCCCATTGCTCTTTATTAGTTTAATATATGTTGAAGCCTCCAAATAGATGTTGGGGCCCAGGTGGAACAGATGAAATGTGACTAAGTTCTGGAGGATGATTGATAATGAGTAGGGACTGGAAAATCAATTGTGTTAATTCCTGGTCTGTCACTGGGACTGAGAATTAATGAGAAAATCTGTCTAACTTAATGGTATTTACACATTATACAGAGTGTGATAAAATTGTCTTCAGGTGCTGCTTAGAATTCCAATTACAGACTGCAGATCCAGAGGGACAGGCGAGGACTAGGTTGACTCAGACCCTTGCCAGGCAGATACGGGGCTAGAGACCCAAACAAGCCTGGGGAGCTTAGCTTGCCATTTGCAGAATGCTCCTGGCTACTGACATGAGCCTGGATAGGCTTGCCATGTCCCATAGTGGGCTGTTCCCTCAGCAATATCCTGAAGTAAAGTATGGGTAAAGTGAGGGGCTGCCTGGGGTGTCCATGTTTGGAACTGGCTGGCAGTGAGAGCCTTACTCCTTCTGGTATTCGGGCATCTGTTAGTAAAGTAGTTGGCCACCCATGGAGTGTCATCTGAGGGGTGCTGAAAAATCCTCTTACCCCCCAATGCCACCCTTTTCCACTCAGTCCGTGTTAGCATCCCACTGATTTCTAGCTGAAATCAGCTCCTTTCTACCTGCTGTTTTCCTAGAAGGCACTTAACTGGCCAGAGTAGTATCGTGGGAATAGATGGGCTATTAAACCCCAAGCCATCCATAAAATCAGAGCACCTGCCTCCTCGAGCCTCTGACAGCCAACAACTCTTCCTTCTCAGCAGGGCTTTCCTTGTGGTGGAACATGACCTGGGCTGTCCTCAGTAGCTGAAGGACCCCCTATCCTACGTAGTTCTCTCTCCCCACCCTCATCACCAACTGCAATGGTGACATTCCAGCAAAGCCAGGGTATAAATGTAATGAGAGAACACTGGCTTAATAGCTAGCAGACCTGGCACTGACCAGCTGTGTGACCTTGGACAAGTCTCTTCCCCTTTCTGGGACTCAGTTTCCACTTCTGTAAAGTGAGAAGGTTGCACTGGATGTCTTCTAAACCCCCTTCTAGCTCATGTGGGAATCTCCCCCCTCCCACCCCGAGGGCACAAACCATCTTCTTGCTTGTATTTGTATTTCCAGCACCTAATGAATTAATGTTGACTGTTGACTAACTGACAAAGGTAGCCTGAAAGGGAACAGGAAGTCACCTGGGCAGCTAGAAGATAGAGGGCTGCATCTGGATTTAGGAAGACTTGAGCGCAAATCTGGCCGTGAACATATACTAGCTGTGTGACCTTGGGCAAGTCTCTTAGCTTTAGTTTCTTCATCTGGAAAGTGGGGATAATAAAACATCCACCTTGTAGAGTTGTTGTGAGGATCAGCTGAGATAATGCTTACACAATAGGCTAGCGCATAGTAGGCGCCCTATGAATGATGGCTGTTACTGTTGTTGCCATCACCTACCCTAGTTGTCTTTACTACCTCCCAGGGTTTTTGTGAAGGTCAAATCAGATAACACATGTAAAAGTTTGGGTTTTTTTGCAAACCTTAGAGTATTATATAAATGCCCCTTAGTGGTATTAAATGGGCAGCCTGAGGGACCTATGGGGATCTTGGTGTTGGCAGACCTGGGAAGGGGCTGGGGTGTTGGTGCCATGTGCATGAACTTCAAGCAGCTTTTAACACCAGCGGACTGAGCCATCTTCTTCCCACCCCCCCTTCACTGGATCCCCACTGTGAATTTGCTACTTCTAGACCACACAACCTTGGGCAAGCCCCTTCCCCTCATTTGCCTTCTCTTTAAAATGAGGAGGTCTCCAAGGTCATGTCTAGCTCTAGGTTCTCATGGCTTTTAAAGGTTGGGAGGAACCTCAGAGATCATTTAAGCTGACAGCTGAGGTCTGACCTCTGTCTAGAATACCCCAGGTAAGGGAAGCCCCCTGTTGATGGGCAGCAGGGCATATCAGATAGCAAGTTGGACTCGGAGTCAGAAAGACTCAGGTTCACACACTGGCTAGCTGCATTTATCTGTGCCTCACTTTCTTTATAATTAAAATAAAGGAATTAGCCTGTAAGGTCCCTGCCAGCTCTAAATCTCTGTCTCCAGTCCTGAGACACCCTAACGCAGCCCACCCCACTTTTGAGCAGCTCTAAATAATAATAGCTCTAAATTTTAGTTCTAAGGGTTTTCAGCCCTAAATAATAGCTCTATATTTTCTTTATGTTGAGCCTAAACTTGCCTCTTTGCAGCTTCCAACTGGGGCTCTGTTTCAACAATCTGGCTATCAGCTGTTGTGGGGGTGAACCAACATAAGCCCAACAACAAAAACGCTACCAGCACACTGCAAAAGCACAGGTTCTTTTGATCTGCTTAACTAAGGAAAGCTATGTTAAGGGGTTGACAAGCTTACTTTAATTCAGCATACAAATATCATTCACTTAGTTCAGGGGAAAAAAACCACCACCCTGAACTTCAGAGCAAAATACAAAGTACAAACATGGATAGACAGACCTTGTCTGATTCAAATCCCAATACATGGTTACCAGAGTTTAACAAAGTCCCAGCATCCGGGTTACCAGCTGGAGGGCCCTTAGCTACAGCTGCCCGGGAGTCTCCGAACGCCACCAAGAGTGAGAGCCCTGCACAAATGGCCCTGTCCTCTCTTCTTATAGCGCTTCAGATGTCATCAAACATCATCTGAATGACCAGAACCTAGGCTGCTATGATTGGCTCTTGAGTTAGCACCACCGGTTGGTACCCTGGGAGCTTCACACCCACATAGGCTTAGCACCTAATAGGGGTTTGGGCCTGGGGCTTAGCACCTAGTAAGACTCAACGAAATACACTGAATTACTCAAAGGAAACAAAAGCCAAACTCTTCAAGGGCACTTGTTGAACTAAGTGCTAAGAGCCCATTTTGCTTACCAACACAGGCTCTTGGTTTTGCCTTTTAGGGCCAAGCAGGTTAAGCCTATTGCATCTTCCCCACGGCAGCTTTTCAGATATTTGAAAATATCAGCCACACGGCCCCCCTTCTCTTCTCCAGGTAAAACATTCCTAGTGACAAAGTGGATAGATCTGGATCATAGCCTCAATAGCTAGAAGCCTCGGAAGTTAGCAAATCCAATCCTCTCAGTTTGCAGAGGAGACAGAAGCCCAGAGGGGTCACATGAGTTGCCCAACCTCGCCTGGCCATCACTCAGTAGCTGGGACTACAGCAGACCCTGGAAGAATTGGAAAGTTAGTCTGGCAGGGGGAATGTCTCTGTGGGGGATGCATGTATCATGGGTCTGCACGGGTTTGATGGGTATCTGAGAAGGCTGAGAGTGTGCAGTGTCGCTGCAAGACGGTTTTCTTCAGTGTTGTGACGAGTTGGGAAGCTTTCCGGACATCTCTGAGGGGGTTGAGGGGTATATTCTAGATGTGTGTGTGTGTGTACATGTAGGGGTGAATGTAGGGGGAGATTGTGATGCTGGATTTTTTGAGGAGGCTAGGGACATGCCATATGAATCTTGAGGAAGGGGTTCTGGGAGATCGATAAGGAATGAGTCACTGCCTAGCTGCCCAGCACAGAGGGGCTGTCACCTTGATCAATGGGGCTCATCGCTGCCATACGCCTTGCTTGCCCTGTCCCTTTCTTCCCATCCCCCCCACCCTCTGTCTTCCCTCTGCACAATCACAGATTCTGAATTGCTCTCCAAGGTGCTGACCACTGCAAAGGTGGAGGGCAGGTTGGTTGGCTCTGATTCTTTTCCTCCAAAGGTTTCTCCTCCTCCAACCCCAGGCTTATTTATCCAGCCTCCAACTTCATGGTGCCAAGGCAATGATTCATGGAACATGCAGGAATTTTTATATTTTTTGGGGGGTGGTGGTGGAAGACACTCTTTGGCCTATAGGATAATTGGAAGCTTACACTGCGGCATGGTGGAGCCCACTCAAAGAGAGCAGCAGCAGGGCCTTTGCCCATAGGCCTAGTGTAGAGTGAGAGATTTGTTCTTTTCCCAAGGAGGAGGCAGGAGCAGAAACATGGGTCCCTGGACATTTGTCCCTAGTGCCCTGCCCTCTGGGAAATATGTCTGGCTGTCTTTAGGTCTGGGTAGGGCGGGAGATCTTAACCTGGCATCTATGAACTTTAAAAAAATTAATAGCTGAATTTTGATATAATCGGTTTCCCTTTTCATCTTATGCATTTCATTTTATGTATATAAAAATATTACTCAGGAGGCAGCTAGGTGGTGCAGTGGATAGAGCACCAGCCCTGGCATCAGGAGGACCTGAGTTCAAATCTCACCTCACATTTACTAGCTGGGTGACCCATGGCAAGTCACTTAACCCTAATTGTCTCCAAAAAAGTTACTCTGAAAAGGGGTCTGCAGGCTTCCCTAGTCTGCCAAAGGGGTCCATGACATAAAGAGGTTAAGAACCTCAGGGTAGGGCATTTAACCCTGGATTCCAGCCTTGTTTGCTTTTTGTGGGGCTGGCCCAAATGCTGATGATGAGGGTGAGTCTCCTTCATCCCTTACAAATAACTGCTTTCGAACATCATGTTCTTTTTGAGCTCAGAAGTCAAGCCATGATTTGCCTCCTCACTTGGACGATTTCCCATTCTGCTCTTGTCAGTGGGGGAGAACAGGGGAGATTTACCGCTCCTGGTTGTGGGCTTATCACTAGAAACTCTGCAGTGCATGCTAAAACCCATGAGCCAAAGACAGACAAAGAAAGATTAAAGAGGAAATGGATTAAAATCTAAAAGTCTCCAATACCCCCATGCTCTGTGGAGCCTCTCTCTGAAGCAGCAGAGAGAGATCTCTCTATTAGATGGGTCTGACAGCTCAGGTGACTTTTAGCCAGTGGCCCAGCCAATCCCTGCAGGCCCGGCCACGAATGCCCCTTGCCCACTCTTGGCACCGGGGAGAGGGGCTCATCTTGGTGGCAGAGGTGCCCAAAGGCCCTTTGTGTAGCATATAGAAGTCACTGTCACCTGATCAGCAATCTGGAGCTGGAAGAAACCTCAGCAGTCATTGAGTCCAACCCTCTCACTTTTATGGATGAGGAAACTGAGGCCCAGGGAGGTTAAATAACTCATCCAAGGTCATACAGATAGTGAAAGTGAGAGACAGGATTTGAACCCAGGACCTTTGATTTCAGAGCCTACATGCTTCTCATTTTACCTCATATCATCATTACTACACTTGCCCCACCCCCCTCCCGGGAGCACCTCTCTAGAAAGAATGATTTAAGCAACATCCAAGTGGGGAAAGCAAATACCCCCCAACTCTGCTAGCTCGGCCCTTCCCACCCCAGCAGGTTATATCCCTGATGCTTTTCAAAGATACTTATCCTTGTGCCTGGTTGTTCCCCAATAGAATATAAGCTCCTTGAGGTCAGGGCCCATATCTCTTCTGTCTCTATCCACAGTGCTTAGCACAGGGCCTAGCACATAGTAGGCACTTAGTAGAAGATTCAGGTTAGACACCAGAAAGAGCAGAGTGTGAGAACGGAGCCAAAATTAGAGTATTAATCAATCAAGCTTTTGTCTGACTCTTTGTGACCGCATTTGGGATTTTTTGGCAAAGACACTGGAGTGGTTTGCCTTTTCCTTCTCCAGGTCACTTTATAGATGAGGAAACTGAGGCAAAAGGGGTGAAGTGACTTGTTCGGGGTCACACAGCTAGGAAGTATCTGAAGCAAGATTTGAACTCAGGTCTTCCTGACTCTAGGCCCAACACTATCCACTGCACCCTATTAAGTGCCTACTATGTATTAAGCACTGGATATACAAAGACAAAAAGGAACCAGTCCCAATACTCAAGGAACATATATTAATTCTAACAAGAGAGGCAACATGCACATTTATACACATACATAGACTATTAACAAAATCAATACAAGTTACTTTTAGGAGGGAGGGCGCTAGGGGCTAGGCATGGAAGGGAGTCAGGAAAGGCTGTCAGATGTAGTGCCTGAGCTGAACTTTCAAGGTGAGCCAGAGATTTCAAGAGGTAGCGGTAAGGAGGGAGGGCTTCCGGGGCATAGGGAACAGCCAGTGCAAAGGCTTGGAGGTGGGGTACGGTGTGTGTTGAGCAGCAAGGAAGCCAGTGTGGCTGGATTGTACAGTACATAGAGGGGAGGGAAGCATAAGGGGATTGGGAAGGCAGGAAGGGTCCACTATGTATGGCGCTTTAAGTGCCAGACAGAGGAGCGTCTATGTGACTATAAAAGGGGAAAGCTGGGCTTGATGACCTTTAGTTAATGTCTCTTTTGGTTCTAAATCTGTGATCCAAGAGGTAATAGAGAACCACTGGGCTTTATTGAATTGGGAGGGGAATGATATCAGACTTGTGCTTCAGGAAAATCATTTTGGCAGCTGTGTCAGGGATGGAGAGGCTTGAGGCTGGGTCAGGAAGCACCAGAATTCATCACTTATGGAGACCGGAGAATTTTCCTCTCTGGGGATGTTCAAGAAAGGGGGTGGGGGTGACTTTACAGGATGCTTCAAGTTCGGTCTTCCTTGGAAGCAGAGCAGAGAGATGGACTGTGTTTACCGCCCAAGGTCTGCAAGGTTTTCTTAGTCAAATTCGGAGAGATTCAAGGTTCCTTCCCTCCCCTGTCTCTTAATATGATTCTTTCTGAAGGGGCTTGGTGAGGAGATGTAGCTGAAGAGGCAGCCTAACCAGACGTTAATCTTCAGAAGGGAGATATTAAAATGATCCACCTTTGAGGTTCCCTCCATGCTTCAAAGGTACATAACGGCTGCAAAGATGATGAGATGTAACAGCCGCATGAAAAGGAGTTTATCAATAGGATCTGGAGCTCAGTAACTCATAAACCTTTCATTAGTTTTACATCAATGATGGCTGAAGTCCTAGGAAGTAGATTTAGTCTGGGGGATGGACGCTTCCATAAATCATCATCTCTGAAAATTAAAGAATTGTACCCAGCTTCTTTATGGGCTTTCCAGGAAGCTCAGGGAGCTCTGGAGTATGGTTTCTCCCCCCGCCCCATTCTTGTTCCTGCCCTCCAATGGGAATGGAGCAGCTGCTCTGTTCCAGAGAGAACACATTAAAAATGCAATGAAAGGATTTAGAGGGGACGTTTGTGAGCCAACACTCACTAGGAAGGTAAACCGAATAGCACTCTCTTCTATTAAGAAGCCCTGGGGAGAGGTGATCCCAATAAATGTCTTGTTTCTGTCCTTTTGCTGCTTACAGATGGCTGGGGGGAGGTGGGATGAGGCGGAGGGAAGAAATGTCTCCTTGGAAGCTGTCTTTGGGACAAAAAAGAAATGGGAGCCTGGAGAGGGAAGGAGTCATGCTTTTCATCCTGACTTCTTTACCTTCTCTGTCCTTAAGTAAGAAAATGAGGAGAATCTTTTGGGGGAAATCTCCGAGGGTGGGGTATGTAGGGAGAGGTCATCGGTGTATTGACCATGGCTCCTTTTCCTGATTATTCAATTTCTGTCTGTGATTCTCAGGCTAAATACCGTGGAATCCTTTCCTCTCTGGTGCTAGTACCTTCCCTCCCAAATAGCCTTGGAGTTAACTCCTTTGTGTTTATCTATATTTATTCTCTTCATATTTATTACGTACATACAAACATATATATACATACATATATACATATATACACACTTGTTTTGCTATTAGAATGTAAGCTCCTTGAAGGCAGGCATTTTTTCATTTTTTTGGTCTTTGTATCCTCAGTGCTTAGCACAGTGCCTGACACATAGTAGATACTTAATAAGTGCTAGTGCTTTCCTTCTCAAACCACTTTCTTTTTAATTTTTAATTATATATTTAATTCTCTCTCTTTTTTATATTTATTCTGCATAAGCTTCTGTCCTTGTTTCCTTCTTTATAATGCATGCTCCTTAAGGGCAGAGATGCTTTCATTTTTTTTCTTTCTATCCTGTGCCTAGTGTAGTGCCTGGCACTTAGTAAATGTTTAGTGAATGCCTGCTGATAGATTGATTATTCCATAATCATGTTCTCTATATAGCTTTGTGCATCTGTGTCTTTCTCTACCATCATTCTCTCATTTCTTCCTTCAAAGTGTCTCCAGCTTTCCTCCTTTCTTTTCTATTCTCATGGCTCTAATCCCTATGGAGGCTCTCATTGCCTCATGCCTGGATTTAAGTCATGGCATCCACTTCTAGGTGACCTTGGCAGCCTTCGGCTTTCCTGCTCCTCTCCGTTCTGTACACCAGACTCATTTTCTTCTATTCCAACATTCATCCACTTGTTCATTCATGAAGCATCACAGGGTGATGATTTCACATATTGAGAGCTGGAAGAGATCTTAGACATCATGGAGTTCCATCCTCTCGTTTTATGGATGAGTCTGATGGAGGTGAAGTGACTTGCTCAAAGTCACTCTAGTGAATGTCTGAGGCAGGATTCAAATTCAGGTCTTTCCTGGCACCATTCTAGTATTCTATTCACTGTACCATTAGTGGCCTCATAGGAGCTTCCTTCTTGCCTATAGGATGGAGCCCTGATGTTCAAGGCCCTTTGCTGTATGCTCCCATCCTACCTAGCCATCCTTAGCTCCCACATTCCCCCAGGCTGTACCTTCAGCTCCATTTTCCTCACTCTCCCCTACACAGTGTGTTCATCCCCTGACCTGGGGCTTTGCTCATCCTGTTCCTTTCCTACCCTGAATGGTGACCTTCCTCTTCCCTTCGATCATCCCAACTATCCATCTTTTACCTACTCTAGTTCCTGAGTTCTTGCCTCTCTTTAAATTTATGGTCAATGCTACACAGTTGGCAGCATCCTCTTCTCTGGTTGCTAACCTTTTCTTCTCAATTAGAGACTAATTAGTAGTTTCATAGGGCAGCTAGGTAGTGCAGTGGACAGAACACTGAGGTGGGAAACAGGAAGCTTCATCTTCCAGAGCTCAAATCTGGCCTTAGACACTTCCTAGCTGTGTGACCCTGGGCAAATCACTTCATTCTATTTACCTCAGTTTCCTCATCTGTAAGATGAGCTGGAGAAGGAAATGGCAAACCACCCCTAGTATCTTTGCCAAAGGCAAACAAACAAACAAACAAACGCAAATGGGGTCATGGAGAGGCAGACACAACTGAAACAACTTGACAGCAATAACAAGCAGTTTACATGCAGCTTAAGAGGTGGTGTTGCTTAGTGGATAGAGGATAATCTGTTTCCCTTGGGAACTCCTCTTCCCATCTCTGGTCTTCAAGCTTCCTCTTCTGCAAAATGAAAGATCTGGATGATATGATCTTTAAAATGCCTTCCAGCTTTCTACCCCCTGGTCCCATGAGCTCTGGATTTAAGCATTATAGGTATTATTGGCAGCATATGTTACAGGAGGAAATTGAAGCTCCTATGGGGAATGTGCCTTGGTCAAGATCACACAGTTAGCAAACATCAGAGCTGGGGTTGAAAGTCAGGCTTTCTGAGTCCAGTGATCTTCCCAGGAGGCCACATTAAGAGGTGCCACATTGGAATGTCTAGGGCCCCAGGAGCATAAAGCTGGCATTCCCCAGAGACTTTTTGATTGAATGATTGCTTTTCAGGTGGGCAGCTCTAGAGGGGCATTTCCCTTGACTTTGCCTTTCAAACTTAAGGCGTCCTAATGGGGATTATCCCCAGTTTATTCTGTATATATCTTGTCCGTACTTATTGTCGCTAAGTTCCTTGAGGGCAGGGACCGTTCCCCTCTTTTCTTTGCATCCCCAGTCCTAAGCACAGTGTCTGTCTCTAGGTAAGCACTGAATAAATGTTTATTAACTGACTAACAAACTGATGTGAGAAGGTAGGAAGAGGAAGGATGAAGCAGGAGCTGCCCCAACTTCCTCCTCTCTTCTCCTTGGCTGTGTGGGTACTCTTTGCTGTACACTCCAAGTAGAAAGAGCCTGGTTCAGAGAAAAAGGAGAGGAGCGAGGGCATAGAAAAACATCAGGCTTAAATGGGAAAGAGACCTCAGTTTGAATTCAAGTCAATCAACATTTATTAAGTGCCTGCTATGTATCAGGCAGGCACAATGCTAAGTGCTAGGGATACAAATAAGAAAAAGAGAGACAGTCCCTGCCCTCAAGGAGCTTATGATCTGATGGGGAAGACGGCACACCAAAGGAAGCTGAAAAGGGAGGGGAAGTAGGGGTAAAGTCCCCAGGAGGTACTTGGTGAGGGGTCATGGTGTTCCTCATGGTGTTCTTGGAGTTGGAATCAAAGCCATGCCGAGCTGCTGATGGAGAATGGAGTTACCTGGAAGGCTTTGGGAGGAGTTTAATGCTTGGCTCTCAAGCCTCGGAAATCAGAGGGAAGACACAACTGAGGGTGAGTTGAGAAAGTATAGAATATCCAGGTCTGAGTCATTCTTCATGGATGAAATTTCTGGTTATCAGTTTAACCTGAAGTGGGGCATGGTACTCCCTGGGATGGAAGCCAAGCAGAACTGCTGATGGAAAATGGAGGATGGAACATGGAAATCCATTTGACCAGACTTCTGGGCAATGTAGTAGTGTTCATTCTTCTCTTCATGCACCCCTTCATTCATCCCTTCATCCCTTCATCCATCCATCCATTCATTCATTTGTTCATTCATTCATTCATTTGCTCACTCATTCATTCATTCATTCATTTGCTCACTCACTCACTTATTCATTCATTCATTCAATGGTTTGTTCATTCATTCATTCGTTTGTTCATTCACTCATTTGTTCATTCAACAAGCACTTATTAAGTGCCTACTATCCTCTAGGTAAGAAGAAGCTTGGTATAGTGAATGGCAACTAGGCCTCAGAGGTAAGAAGACCTGGGTACAAGTCCTGTCTCAGGCCCATATTGGCTATCACCCTGGGCAAATCACAACCTCTCTCTGATATTATAGATTGTAGAACAGTTACTCGTTTGCCTTTTGTGGTTTGGTTGCTTTCAGTCTCATCTGACTCTTCATGACCCCATTTGGGGTTTTCTTGGCACAGATATTGGAGTGGTTTTGCCATTTCCTTCTCCAGCTCATTTTACAGATGAGGAAACTGAGGCAAACAGGGTAAAGAGACTTACCCAGGGTCATACGTAAGTTTCTGAGGTCAGATTTGAACTCAAGACTTCTTGATTCTAGGCCCTGGCCCTCTATCCACTAGACATCTAGGGTTTTGGGAGTCCGCCACACCAGCAAAATCACAGGTGCAGGGCAACAGCAAATTGTGCGAAGCCTTGTGCTAAGGTTGGGCATCAGCCAGGCAGGGGCTTGGAGTGTCCTCCCCCAGGTCACTGTCTCCACACCACGCCCCCAACCTTGGGCCCCTACAAGTGAGGGAAGCTGACTGTGCAGCTCTCAGGCCAAGTTGTCCCTTCCCCCAGGTGTCCTGCCCTATCATATCTCCTATCCTGGGCCCCCTTCTTTCCTCTATGGACTTTTCTCCCCCTTCTTTGACCATTATCCAATGCTGCCATTTTCCACATTCCTCTTTGGACTTGGACCAGGCCCTGACATTGACTGGGAAGAGTTCCCTCTGTCTGGCCCAGCCCAGAACTACCAGGATGCTCTCAGGCCACCTTCCTGCCAGGCATATGTGCAGGTCCTCAGCACTCCCCCTCCTCCCCCAACCTTTCCATGTCATGCTCCAATCATCAAATCAACCCTAATATTCCTACAAAGGATTGTCAGTTAATTGCCCTGTGATTTCTCTCACCATCCTTATAATTAGCCCCGCTGCCCCTCCTCCACTATATATGTATTGTCTGCCTCTTTTAGAATATAAACTCCTTGAGGGCAGGAACTGTCTTACTTTTTGTGTAATGTATCCATAGTGAGGTGCCTGGCACTTTGCACTTAATAAATGCCTTCCCTTTCTCCTTCCCTCCCTCCCTCCCTTCCCACCATCCTTCCTTCCTTCCTTCCTTCCTTCTTTCCTTCCTTCCCTCCCTCCCTCCCTTCCCACCTTCCTTCCTTCCTTCCTTCCCCCCTCCCTTCCTTCCCTGCATCCTTTTTTCTTTCTTGAGTGATCCTGGTTTTGCCATTCCCACCCTGCCCCCACCCCCTGCTTCCAGGTCTCAGATCACAAAATCACAGAATCTCAGAGTTGTAAAAGACTTCAAAGGGCATAGCAATCCATGTCTGAGCAAATCTCCCCTCTACAAAGTACAGGAAAAATGAACCTCCTTCCTTCCCTTGAAGACGGCCAGTAAGAGGGAGGCCACCTCCTCTTCAATGATGAGTTCTCCTTTGTGGCATCCCTAATTGTGAAGACGTCCAGCCTAAATCTGCAATCTGCCTCTTCTCCTTGGCTCATGGGTCTTCTATCAGGAGCCAAGCAGAACACTCCCAGTCCTTCTGCCCCAGGACAGCCTTTCTGGTCTGGGCTTGTTCTCCCCAAATTTCTTCCATGGTCAACATTCCCATTTCTTTCAGCTGATCTTCCTATGACATGAACTGGAGACCCATTTTTTCAGCTTGTTGCTTTCCCACCGTGGCCCCCAGAGACAAAAGCATCATCCTTATCCTTAACAGTCTAAGCATCTTTGAAAAATACTTTGTAAGCCTTGAAGGGCTAAACACACATTGGCTACGATTACTGCTGTGTTTGTCCTTCATTCTCAAAGAGGATCGTGGCATCAGGGAAATGATGACGTGGTTTGCAGCTGACTTCGATTTGAGTGAGGGAGGGCTGTGCAAGGTCACCAGCCTCACTTTGTCCTCCAGAGCCATCTGGGTCCAGTGGCCTGATATTCACCAGGATGACTGGAGATGGCCCAGCATGCAATGGGAGACTGGCTATGATTATGAATTGTTTAGGGGCACAGAGGAAAAATGACCAGCTCCCTGCCTTCGAGGGATGCCAAGTCTAACTGGAAAGATCATGCTGTAGTCGGGCACACACACAACCCCCAAAGTTAGAGCCCAGAGGTTTAGATGCCATCCTAAGCCAGGGATCCTTACCTTTTTTTGAGTCATGGACACTTTTGGTAGTCTAGTGGAGCCAAGGGATCCCTCTCAGAATCCTGCTTGCTGCCTACATTCATAATGGAAGGAAATGTTCAACTTTAGTTAGAGGTTAGTGAAAATAAAGATAATTTATTTTTGCCATCCAAATTAGTGTCAGTTGTGTCCAACTCTTCATGACCCCGTTAGGGGTTTTCTTGACAAAGATACTGGAGTGGTTTGCTCCAGTTCATTTTATAGAAGAGGAAACTGAGGCAAACAGGGTGAAGTGACTTGCCCAGGGTCACACAGCTAGTAAGTGTCTGGGGCAGATTTGAACTCAGCTCTTCCTGACTCCAGGCCCAGCACTCTATCCACCACACCACCTAGTTGCCTTTATCCTTATATCCTAGGTCAATCCTGATGCCCACAGTCAAGAGACAGAAGCCATGGGGGCAGCCAGGTGGTGCAGTGAGTAGAGCACTAGCCCTGGAATCAGGAGGACCTGAGTTCAAATCTGACCTCAGACACTTGACACACTAGCTGTGTGACCTTGGGCAAGTCATTTAACCCCAATTGCCTTGCCTTCCTCCCTCAAAAAAAGAGACTGAACCCTTGTCTCTGACTCTTGGTCTAGAGCTTTTTGTAAAGAGCCAAGGGAGAAGACCCCTCCCTTTATCTCACTGGGCTGTCCAGGGAAGCCAGGCCACTGGGTAGAAGCCAGGGCCTCAGAAATCTGTTGCTTCCTTCTTCTGCTCTGACTGTCCCCCTCCCCCAACCAGGAAAGGAGCAGCAGAAAATGTCTCCTGCCCCCCATCCTCCTTTATCTCTCCCTCTTTGTCTGGGAGCCCCGAAGGCCTCCATCCTAAATGTACGTAATTACCAGAATGTGTTAGGAGCCATTGGTGACTGGTAACTTGATGGGCTGGGACCCCAGGCTCGGTGATTTCAGTCCAACAGCAGCAGCTTTCCTGACAAATGACAGGAGTTTTCAATTTCCTTCTTTCTCCCTTGTCCTTGCCCAAGGAGGATGTGGGAGCCACAATGAAACTTGTTTCTGGCTGCCAGGGCTGGGGGGGATGGATGCAGAACAAGAAGGCAGATCCCAGGAGGACTTTTGCCACCACGTAGTATGTGGGAGGATTTGTTTGCTGGATGCTAGAAGGATATCAGGCCTGCTTGGCTTAGCAGTGAGGGAGGGACGCTCCACTTTCATGAAGGATCCAAGGCTGTCCTAACCCGATGGAGCTGAGGCTGGCAGGCCTCTCTGGGTCCTGATCTGCCTTTCCTTGACTTCTCCAGGGAGTCTCCCTGGCTGCAGCCTCATCACGGGTGTCAGAAAGTGTAGGGCAGGTAGATCCCTGTGGTCCTGTTGTGGTCCAATCATTTCAGTTGTGTCTGATTCTTCATGACCCCTTTTGGGGTTTCCTTGGCAGAGATACTGGAGTGGTTTATCATTTCCTTCTCCTGCTCATTTTTACAGATCAGGAAGACTGAGGCAAACAGGGTGAAGTGACTTGCCCAGGGTCACACAGCTAATAAGTGTCTGAGGTCAGGTTTAAACTCAGGTCTTCCTGACTCCATGTCTTGCATTCTATCCCTTATGCCACCTACCTTCCCCTTTTCCTGTGCTCCTACCAAACATTTATTATGTAACAACTGTGTACAGAGACAAAGTTTTGATTAATAGTAGCTGGCATTTATATACACACAGGTCACAAAGCTTTTATATATAATCTTACTTGATCCTGGGGGATGAGGTGAAGGCATCACCAGCTCCACAGCTGAGAACAAATTGACTAAGGCTTTCTTCTGAATTATTGCCTGCCTTCCCAGGAGGGTAGCTCACTGGCACAATGTATAGAATGCCAGGCCTGGAGTCAGGAAGACCCGAGTTCAAACCTGGCTTCCAACACTTACTTTCTGTGTGACCCTGGGTAAGTCACTTCACCCTGTTTGCCTCAGTTTCCTCATCTGCAAAATGAGCTGGAGAAGAAAATGGCAAAACCTCTCCAGCATCTTTGCCAAGAAAACCCCAAATAGGGTCATAGAGAGTCGGACACAACAAGATTCAGGGAGGATGCCATAGATATGAATATTCTCATTTTACCGATGAGCCAAAAGAGGCTTCATCTTGGTCGGAGGTAGGATTTAAATTTAAAATCTCCACTCCAATGCCAATCCTTTTTCCAGTCAATCAGTGAACATCTATTAAGTACCCACTGCATACCAGACACCAGAGCTACAAAGACAATAGTAAGCATCTCTGCCCAGAAAGCTTACTGTCTAGCTGGGAATGGCACCGTGTATTTATGTGTGTATGTATAGAGTAGATACCAGGGGATGGGGGGACCAAGGCACTCGTAGCTGGGGGCATCTTTGTCTTGCTCCTGGGTATCAGGTCTTAGGCCCTCCTAGATTGGGGCAGCATTCGGAGAGGCTTGCAGCGAGCTCTTCCCCAGGATTTCTGCACTTTCCCTCATCTCATACTCCTAGGAGACACTGTTCATTATCTCTTGATGCCTTCAGGAGCCATTCGCTTCTAAGTGCTGCTGATGAGCAGAGAAGAACCAGAAAGTTTTTGATCCCTAATGCTAGGCTGGTATTTGTCCGCTAGAGGGAGCACCCAACATGAGAATAGGTCTCTCTCCTGGCCCATGGAGCTCAGAGATAAGGCTGGTCCCCCAGATGAGGGAGACTTCCTTCTCTCTGGAGTTGCAGAGGCTGTTTGGCTCGGGAGGCACTATTTCCAAAGAAATCTGGGGTCTGGAGAATGATATATAAGGTCAAGAAACTTAATTAAAGCATGGGCTCCATTAAATCTGAAGCCAGGAAGTCAGAAGGGCCAAGGGTCAGGGAGAGTGAATGTAGAACCCAACTAAGTTCCATTCAACAAGCATTTATTAAACACCCTGTATACCAGCCCATGTGTTAGGTGCTAACAATGCAAAGACAAAAAACAAAATCAGGCCTTGCCTCAAGGAATATGCATTCTACTTGGGTGTGTGTGGGGAAAACAACACATGCATGGTAAAATAGGTATATAAAAAGCACGTACAAAGTTAGAGTGTGTGTGTGTGTGTGTGTGTGTGTGTGTGTGTGTGTGTGTGAAGCTCTAACGATGGGGGGGTGGGGCAGGGGGGGTGTCAAATGCAGAAGGTGTAGACCCTGTCCTCCTCCTGTCAGTGCCCAGTTTATCACGTCTGACCAGCAGGGCCAGACAGTGCCATACACCACTCAGGGTAGAGGAGAAGCGGTAGGTAGAATTTACTACATAGGATTACAGAATCACAAAATCTGAGAGCTGAAGGGACCTCAGCACACATACAGTCCAACCCTCACCGGAAAGGAATCAAGGAATCCCCGCTCTAGTCTATCTACTTAGTTTGTCTAGTCTTTTTTGGGGGGCAGGGGGGGTTAAGGCAATCAGCATTAAGTGACTTGCCCAGGGTCACACAGCTAATAAGTATCTGAGGCCAGATTTGAACTCAGATCCTCCTGACTCCAGGGCCGGTGCTCTATCCACCGTGCCACCTAGCTGCAGCCTGGAGGGTGGGGTTGGGCACCACCTCCCAAGGCATGCCATTCTGCTTTTGCCCAGTTCTCATTATGAGGAAGTTTTGCTAGCTTTGTGACTGGCCTCAGTTTCTTCACCTGTACAATGGGGTTCATGATATCTGCACTGTTTCATAGGTTACGGGAAGCCTTTTCTTGAAGGAAATGATCTACATAAAGCACTTCACAAACCTAAAAGCCTTCTGTAACTCGTTACTGTTGTTTTGTTATTATGATGTCTGGCACTGGAAGGGACTTTAGTGGCGATCTAGTTCAACCCTCTCCTTTTATTTTATTTCTTTAAAGAGTGCTTCATGGATGCCCTCTGATTTCTGGAAATCTGACTCCTGCAAAGATGTAAACTTCTCTCGTAGAGGCAGCTGAGTGGGCGGAACGTCGGGCCTGGGTTTGGGAAGACCAGGGATTAAATCCAGCCTTAAACACTTGTCGGCTGTGTGACCCTGAGCAAGTCCCTGTGCCCCTGTCTGTCTCAGTTTCCTCATCTGCAAAGTGGAAATGGTAACAGCACCGACCTCCCAGGGCTGTTGTGATGCTCAAATGAGAAATTTGTAAAGCACTTGGCATGATGCCTGGTATGCAGTGGGTGCTTAATAAATGTATGTTCTTTCCTTCCTTTTAATAAAAGCAATTAGTAAATTAATTATAAAATAATACAATACTAATTATAAAATTAATAATAAAAATGTTCATCTTGTATTCAGGTTAAAAATGTATACAATATTATCCCATAGTGATCCAATGACTCTCTGGGGTGAGGGATATTACACGGTCTGTTCTGGAGGGTCATTAATCCCAGTTCTTGAGGTGGCCCACTCAAGGTCATAAGGTAGCAAATAGCAAAATCCAGATTTGAATCTGTGTCTTCTGGCTTAAGATACAGTGTGCTTTCTCCTGGTAGAGCCCAGCAGGAGAATAGAGAGGAACTTTTCTCCAGGCCTATACAAACCTTCAGGCCTCCCTGGACAGGGTCAGCTTGGAGAGGTCGCCTGGCCCAAGGAGAAGACTATGCCTACCTGTTAATGGCCCAATCTAATGATTAGCATATCCCTGACACAAAGCACCGCTAATTACAATGATTAATGAGTTTAATTTATTTAGAAAGAATAACGGTCAATCAGTCCTTTGTCCAAGCTTAAACCGAATGTTGTCCGCCTTTTTTCCGTGTGCCCTCCCTGCTACAACCTTCACCCCCTCCTCAGCCCACCCATACGTCATCTTAACAGGGGATGGGCCCAGTCTCTGCTTCATCTCCTAATTACTTCCCTGTGGGAGTTCAAGAGTTGGTGCCTTGGGTATTCAGCTGGTGCCATTGTGCCTCCCCCGTTCAGGGGCCAAGACGTTTCTTGGGTCTGCTTTTGTAAACCCAGAATGTAGTAACTGCTTAATAAATGTTTGCTGCTTGACTGGCTTATGTCCTACTAGGCTAGGCCCAAGTGGACATCAGACCCAGGATACCCTCCCCTTCTTCTCCCATCCACCACCCCCAACTATCTTGAGCTCTTTGCACGGGTGGCCAAGCCAGGCATGGCCCACGCCCTGTGGAGCTGTGAGCTTTGTCCAGTGACCTTGCCAGCATCTACCATGTATGCCATAATCACTTCTACCTCTTTAGCTGCTCACAAAAGCACTTTCTTACACTAATCCTACAGCCCTGGGCAGGTGGCTTTCCTCTCCGGGCCTTGGCTCTCTCATCTATAAAACAACGATTTCTAAGGTTCCTTCCAGATCTCAGTCTATGATCCTATGATCTTAGAAGTCGGCAGGATACATATAATAATCCCCATTTTGCAGATGAAGAAATGAAGTGACTCCTCTGAAGTCGTATGGCCAATGGGAGGCAGAGCTGGGACTCAACCCGCCTCATTTGGCTCCGAGAGTAAACAGACTCTGTCGCTAACTTGGGTAGAACAGATGAAAACCTATTTTCAGAGGCCAAAACAGTCAAAAGGCTTAGAGTAGGGAGAAAAAGAGAATAGGCACCTACTATGTGCTAGGTACTACGCTATGGGCTTTACAATATTATCGCATTGGATCCTCCCAACAGCCCTGGATTTCTTATCGTTTAGTCGTTTTTCAGGCATGTCTGACTTTGTGACCCTATTTGGGGTTTTCTTGGCAGAGACGCTGGACTTGTTTGCCATTTCCTTCTCTGGATCATTTTACAGATGGGGAAACTGAGGTAAATAGGGTTAAGTGACTTGCCCAGGGTCACACAGTTAGTGTTTTGCCATTTTCTTCTCCACCTCATTTTTCAGATGAGGATACTGAGGCAAACAGCGTTAAAGTGACTTGCCCAGGGTCACACACATAGTAAGTATCTGAGGCTGAATTTGAACTCCGGTCTTTCTAACTCCAGGCCCGGCACTCTATCCATTGCACCACCTGGCTGCCCTAACAACCCTGGGAGTTAGGTACTAATATTATCCTCTTTTTATAGTTGAAACTGGGGCAGACAAATTTTAAGTGACTTGTCTAGGGTCATGTAAGCTGGTAAGTGTGAGAGGCTGGATTTAAACTCAGCTCTTCCTGACTCCAGGCTCAGGGCTCTGTCCACTGGATCATCAGCTCAAATGTACTGCAAGGGGGACCACTGGGGTCCTAGTCCTGACTTTGCTACTCACCCATTGACCAGTACTGTGGGCAGGCCCCTTTCTTTCTTGGGCCCGCATTAGTAAAAAGAGAAGTAGACGAGGCCATCTCCAAATTCCAGGCCTGAGATTTGATCCCCAACATTCATGCCCCAGCCAGCAGCCAGGGACAGGGCAGAGAGGACTCATCACCTCCCCCTCCTCCTCCTCCTAGGCTTTCCACAGCTTTTGGTCTCCAGTCATTCCCCACCCACAGCACAGACACAAAAACCGCAGCATCCTGGAGAGCCAGGGACTAGGCTGATAATTAAATCTGACTTCGGGGGAGCCCAGCTCCAGGCTTGATTGGTATTCAGGGCCAGTCAAAGTGCTTAAGAAAAACTTATTAATTTCCTCTCTACAAAGACTAAGAGTACGACAGTAATCACAGTATCAAGTTGTGAAAAAAAAACTCCATTGAAAATAGCAGTTGGGGCTCTGGGGAGTTGAGCAGGAAAAGATTGTATTAAGATAAAGTAGATTATAACGCAGTGGACATTAAAGGTTGTCATTGTCTGGTGAATCCCATCAGGAAGTCACCAAATCGCTGATTCCACAGCCAGGGTTGGAGGACTCTGCTCTCGACCCTGATTTATACCCTGCCATCAGTGAGAAGGGTTGGTCTGGTCTGATCTGATCTGAATTTGTGTGGTCTGATTCGGTCTTATTTGGCTTGGTCTGGTCTGATATGATCTGGTCTGGTCTGATATGGTTTGATTTGTTCTGATTTGGTCTGGTCTGATCTGGTTTGCTTTGGTCTGGCCTGATCTGGTTTGGTCTGATCTAGTTTGATTTGTTCTGATTTGGTCTGGTCTGATCTGGTTTGCTTTGGTCTGATTTGGTCTGGTCTGATCTGGTCAGGTCTGGGCTGGTCTGGTCTTGTTTGGTCTGGTCTGATCTGATCTGGTTTTGTTTGGTCTGATTTGGTCTTATCTGGTTTGGTCTGGTCTGATCTGGTCTGGTCTAGTCTGGTCTGGTCTGGTCTGATCTGGTTTGTTCTGGTCTGATTTGGTCTGGTCTGATCTGGTTTGGTCTGGTTTGATCTGGTCAGGTCTGGGCTGGTCTGGTCTTGTCTGGTCTGATCTGGTCAGGTCTGGGCTGGTCTGGTCTTGTCTGGTCTGATCTGGTCAGGTCTGGGCTGGTCTGATCTTGTCTTGTCTAGTCTGGTCTGATATGATTTTGTTTGGTCTGATCTGATCTGGTCTGGTCTGATCTGGTCTGGTTTGGTGTGGTTTGGTCTGATTTGGTCTGGTCTGATCTGATTGGTTTTGGTCTGATTTGGTCTGGTCTGATCTGGTTTGGTCTGGTCTGATCTGGTTTCGTCTTGTCTGGTCTGATCTGGTTTGGCCTTGTCTGGTCTGATCTGGTCAGGTCTGGGCTGGTCTGGTCTTGTCTGGTCTGGTCTGATCTGGTCTGATCTGGTCAGGTCTGGGCTGGTTTGATCTTGTCTGGTCTGGTCTGGTCTGATCAGATTTGGTCTTATCTGGTTTGGTATGGTCTGGTCTGGTCTGATCTGATTTTGTTTGATCTGACTTGGTCTTATCTGGTTTGGTGTGATCTGGTCTGGTTTGATCTGGTTTGGTCTGGTCTGATTGAGCTAGGCTGGACAGGCCTGAGCTGGACTGAGTTGGGATGGTTAGATTGAGGAAAGTAGGGCATGACTAGGTCCCACTAGATTGGGCTGGGAAGAGTTGGATTGGGCAAGGAAGGATGGAACAGCATAGTATCCTATGTCCTAACAGAGGACATCTCTTCCTACCTGAGTGGCTTCCCATCTTTGACCAGTCTGTGGTTAGCTTGGGCACCTCCTTGTCCCACCCCATACAAACCATCAGCGGGGCAGGGTCTTGGATTGATTATGACAGCAACCTGACTGTAGAGGAGGACCAGGGGGAGGGCTTTGAGACAACAGGACCTCCAAGCCATCTAGCACCTAACCTCCTGGGGATAGACCTTGCTGGCTTTGGAGAAGACATTTCAAGTTGTTAAATGCTGTTAAGGTCTGTTGGCAAGCATTTATTACATGCTCACTATGTGCCAGGCACCATGCTAAGTGCTTAAGTCACAAACATGAGCAAAAGAAAGGATGAGACAGCCATGGAAAAGCCCAGGGAATTCATAAAAGCAACAACCAGCAACTAATCCAGTGGTCCAGTGATCATCATCATTGTCAGGTGGTCCTAGCTAGGCACCTCTTTGGCACACCAGAGAGTTCTAGGTAGATGTGGTCCCCCCTTTCCTGGGGCTCCAGTCTGAGACAGACATTGGCACAGTCAAACACACCCTTGAGGTAAGAGGTAATAGAATGAAGATTCTGCTTGTGTTTATAGGGAGCATTTTTAGATTTAAAAAGGGTTAACAGGTGAATAAGAAATTGTTCTTAATACTGCGCATTTAGGGACCAGCAGGAGTGGGAAGGAATGGGTTGGGGGCTCCTAACCAAGCCTCTGCTCTTTGGTCTCATCGATGGTTAAAATGATGCCGTTCCATCCTTCCTTGCCCAATGTTGTAGGATTGAGAGCTATAGGGGACCTTAGAGATCATCTGGCACAGATGGAGTCTACAGACCCCTGAGACCTTTTTAGATGATTCTCAAGGTTAAAATTATTTTTGTAATAATATTAAAATTTTATTTGTTTATTAAAAATATTCCTCCCTTTCCCAGCAACAAATCTGTGCGAGGTAGATAGGTGGCTCAGTGGGTAGAGCACTGGGTCTGGAGTCAGGAAGAGTTGGGTTCACATCCAGCCTCAGACACTTGCTAGGTGTATGACCCTGGGCAAGTCACTTAACCTCTATTTTCTACTGGAGAAGGAAGTGGCAAACTACTCCAGCATCTTTTCCAAGAAAATCCCATGGACGGTATTGACATGGTATGGCCTGTGGGGTCCTGAAGAGTCAGACATGACAGAACAACATCTGGGTTTTCTTTATATACTTCAACCAAAAAACATCTCAATGGACTTAATATAGAAGCAGATATACCAATCCAGCTGTCTTCTCTGAAGCCAGACATCAAAGACATTTGCAAGAATATGTAAAGCAGCATCACTCTTCTTGCCACTTTTTGTTTTGGAAAATACAGTTTTTTTCATAAAAATATGGTGCTAATGTGTGATGGCTTTATTATTATTATTTTAAAATAAATATTTGAAAAATTTATCAGTTGTAATTTCTAGTATGATAAATATTGATAGATCTAATCTGCCTAAACAAAAGCTCTTTGGAGGAGGGGGGAGAGGTTTGCATTAATTTTTAAGAGGGTAAAGGAATATGGAAATATGTTTCGGATGTTTGCACATGTACGAGTTATATCAAATTGCTTGTTGTCTTAGGGAGGGGGTAGGGGAGAGAGGGAGGGAGATAATTTGGAGCTCAAAATAAAAATAAAATCCAATGAATGTTAAAAATTGTTTTTACATGTAATTGGGAAAAAGGCAATTTAAAAAAAAAAGAGTGTAAAGGGATCTTGAAACCAAAAATTTTAGACCAGCTGATCTAGTCTAATTGTCTTATTTTATATTTGGAAGAATTTTGGCTCCTAGTTCAGCAACTTATTTCCTGTGTGACCCTAGGCAAGTCATTTGATTTCTCTAGGTCTTACTTTCTTTATATTTTATTTTTAAAAATTCATTATTTATAATTACATTCATTTTTAAAGTTTTGAGTTCCAAATTCTCTCCCTTTCTCTACTTCCTCCCTTACCCATTGAGAAAGAAAGCAATATAGCAATTATACACAGTGAAATCATGCAAAACATATTTCCATATTAGCCATGTTGCAAAAAAGGAGGAAAAAGGCAAGAAAAATAAAGAATGTGAAAAAAATGATGCTTCAGTTTGCTCTCAGAGTCCCTCAGTTCTCTCTCTGGAGGTAGATTAGGCCTCCCTTTCCATGTAAAGTAAAATGTCGTATAGAAACATGAGCTGAATATCCATCCCATTTTCTTCTCTTTCAGGGGACTGTTTGGCCATTTCGTGGCTGCCTTTAACTGGAGCAAGCCCAGAGGGGCTCAGTGGCCAGGCCAAGATGGCGCAGGTGTGAGCAGCACAGCCAGTATTCAAACCCAGGTCCTCTGGAGCAGGCTCCATCACCAACCCTAGTGTGGAGTAGTGGAAAGAGTGTTGGGTTTGGAGTCAGAGGACCTGGTTTCAAATCCCAGCTCTACCACTTTATGGTGACCATGGACAGTTCCCCTCCTTTCCCTTTTCTATAAAATAAGGGGAGTGGACTGGTTCAAGGGGCTCTTAATCTTTTTGTGTGTGTGTGTCATAGACCCCTTTGGCAGTCTGGTGAAACCTAGAGACCCCTTCTCAGAATTTTTTAAAAAAATTCATAATTGAAGGAAATGTTAAATTTAAATTAGAGGTTAGTGAAAATAAAGATGTATTTTTTTTCCTCATTCAAGTTCAAGGACTTTCTCCCCTCCCCTCCTTCCCCCATTCCATGCCAGTCTATCTCTGGACCCCATGAATTGACCCCAGTTAAGGGCTCCTGGATTAGGCTCTCTCAAAAGCCCAGATCTATGATTTTATGACTCCAAATCCTGGTCTGGTTTGTCCAAGAGAGGAGGCAGTCTAGGGTGACAGGCTGTCTTCTCCCCCCACCCCCCACCAGTGTCTCAGGCTCCTCCTCTCTAACTCTGTCCATGTGTGTCCCGGCCTCTGGGTGGCATCCTGCCCATCCCAGCTGCAGAGGCCTCGGAGCCCCTGCTCAGGGCACTTGGAGGCTAGGGAATAAGGAGATGGCTTAGTTAAGGTAATGGGGTTCTGCGGAGATTAATGTGAAATTTGGTGAAGTAACTAAAACCAATCCAATTGCCGGTTAATAAGCACATTTAAAGAACGATTTGAAAGTATGAAAATATTTAAAGGGAATGCTAATTTCATGACTGAGAGAATTTCAGGAGGAATACGGCAAGATAAATGCAGTTGTTTTGGGAGGCTCACCCTCTCTAGGCAGGGTGCTCCCTGCAGGGGGAGGGTACCCCATGCACCTTGGATGTTCTCCTCTTTGTCCTGATGGTCATTTGTGCCAAATCTCTCGGGGCACAAGGCTCAGGGAGATCAGCAAAGATCTCAGAGAGGTAATTGAGTTGGAAGAGAAGGGAAGAGCACCTCACAGATTGGAAAGCCTCCAAATACATTGTATTTGGAAATCCATAAATCTGTTCAAGTATAGGCTCCCTCAGAGGGCACTGGGGCATGTATCCAAGCCACCATTTCCTCTGGGAGAAATTTCTACCACCAGAGAAAAGAGCGTGGTTCTGGAGTCTGAGGACCTGGGTTCAAATCTTGCCTCTGACACTCGTTCCCTGTGTGACCTTGGACAAGTCACTTAACCACCCTGTCCTTTCATCCAGATGAGTTTCCTCACCTGCAAAATGAGGAAGCTGGACTAGGTACACTCTAAGGTCCCTTCTGGCTCTAGATCTATGATGTGTGAATTCCTACTGGAGAATCTCCTAGGACTTTCCCATCAATCAATGAACACCTACAAAGCATAAGGCACTGCAGGAAATATGTGGATGAATTCGATATAGTCCCCACCTATAGTCTAGCTGGGGAGAAAAGACACGGGTCTAAGAAAAATTAAGTAACAAAGTGAGAGATTTCTTTCCAGTTCTGAATTGTATGATCCTTTAATGAGAGGTGTGGACAGTAAAAGCTACCGGAGTTTGGAGGAAGAGAGAGATCATGGTTGGTTGGGGCTATTGGGAAGAGCTTCACATGAAGGATTCAGAGGAATCTATGGATCTCTAGGAATTGTGCCCAGAAGTCTGTTTCCTTTGCAGCACACTAGAAGGACAGAGCGAGAATCCAAGTTATTATTATCCTTTTTAAGAAGCAATCAAGGTTAAGTGACTTGCTCAGGGTCACATAGCTAGTGAGAGTCTGAGGCTGAATTTTAACTCAGATTCTCCTGACTCCAGGGCTAGTGCTCTAGCCACTGTCCCAAGAATCCACATTTAAAAAATGGTACCCAGGAGTCTTCAAGTCCAAGTCTTTCTCAACTCTGGGAGAGAAATTGGAGACCAACACAGTGATGAACCCATCTCCTGGAACTGGATCCTTCTTGCACCCAGGACCCATTGCTCTGTGTAAGAGAGGGACTCCTGAGTGCTAGGCTAAATTGAGTCGGCTGGGGACTCAGGGCCCTTATAGAGCACAGCATGTCAGAGCCGGGAGGGCCCTTAGGACCTAGAGTGGCCTCAGAATATCAGAGCTGGGAAGGAATCTCGGAGTGCAGAGTGTTAAATCCAAAAGGGCCCCTTAGCAATCATCCAGTCCAACTCCCTTGGTCCCTCAGTTTCCCCATCTGAAAAATGGCTTGAATCTGGTCAGCAGCATCTCCCTCCCCTACGATTCTCACCAAGGGTTTGAGAGCTTTTGAGTTAATGCCTGCAAAGTGAGCAAAGATGAAAAGCCTTTATAAGTGCATAGTGTGGTTATTAATAACGTCTCTCGGTGCCGAATGCCTCTTTAATTCCCCTGCTTAAACCACTCTGGAATCCATAACAGTTGCCCCTTAGCCTGTAGTTATTTCTTTCCCTTAATGGTCTTTTATGGAGGGACCTTACTGAAAGCTTTTCCCCAGCCCAAGTAAATCATGTCCTCTGGGTCATCGCTGCCTGTGATTTTATTAACTTCTTACGAGAAGTCAGCAGGATGAGAGGGAGGCCAAAATTTCCCTGCTGCTCGCCTGAGTGCGGTCCCTCGCCCAGCTGAAGTCGGCCATGGCCACCGCTGGGGACCCTTCTTAGAAGCCTTAAAGGAACACGATTTGTGAACCTTCTTTAGAGGGCTCCAAGACGCTGGTCATCCTCCAGACTGGGGCCAGCCAGCCCTGACCTCTTTGCCAACAGGCTCTTCTTTCAATCAACGGATAGGAAGCATCTGTCTGCTGCCAGCTGCAGGGAAAGAAAAAAAAAATCAGATGGTCATAATGGGAAGAAACCTTAGAGATCCTCTAGTCTGGCGGTATTGGTTGATGATGGCATATATGAGGATCCCCGCAGGACATGCATTGACTGAGTTTTAAAGTGTATAGTTGTGTTGTTGTATTTTTGTTTGGTTGTATATTTCCCTGTTCTATTTTAATCAGGTTCTGAACACACTTTGAAGGGCTATGGACCCATGGGCTGTGCGTTTGACACCTCTGATCCAGTTCCAACCCTCTCATTTTTCAGGGGTAGAAACTGGGGCCCAAAGGCATTGAGTGACTGGCCCAAGGTCAGGCAGCATCTGATGCAGGTTTGAACCCAAGTCTTCTGATGCCAGAGCCAGTGTTCTGTCTGCTGTTGCCTCTGTTTGACCTGATTTTATGCTGCTCTGCTCTTGGCACGGTGTTTGTGGAGGGGAGGGGAGGACCCTCTGTGAAGACGACCTGAACTGCACAGATGCCCCCAAACCTGAGCCTCCTGGAGGCGTCAGGCTATGGCAAAAGGTCAGAGCCACCATGAGCCTGCAGCCACTGTGCCTGGCTGCTTCTGCATCCTGGGGAGCAGCATAAACCATCTTTATTACTGCAGCAGCTGCTGCTGCCACTGCCGCCTAAGCAGAGAGCCAAGGAAAGAAAAGACAGGGATAGAGGGAAGGAAGAATGGATGGAGGGAGGGAAGAAAGAAAGAAGGGATGGGGGGAGAAAGAGGGAAGAAGGGATGGAGGGAGGGAAGAAAGGAAGAAGGGATGGAAGGGGGGAAGGAGGGAAGAAGGGGAGAAGGGAAGAAGAGATGGAGGGAGGAGAGAAAGGAAGAAGGGATGGAGGGAGGGAAGAAAGAAAGAAGGGATGGGGAAGAGAAGGAGGGAAGAAGGGGAGAAGAGATAGAGGGAAGGAAGAAAGGAAGAAGGGATGGAAGGAGGGAAGAAGGGAAGAAGAGAAGAAGGGATGGAGTGAAGGAAGAAGGGAAGAAGGGATAGGGAGAGAAGGAGGGAAGAAGGGAAGAAGGGATGGAGGGAGGGAAGAAAGGATAGAGGGAGGGAAGAAGGGATGGGGAGAGAAGGAGGAAAGAAGAGATGGAGAAGGAGAAGAAAGGAAGAAGAGATGGAAGGAGAGAAGAAGGAAGAAGGGATGGAGGGAGGGAAGAAGGGATGGAGGGAGGAAAGAAGGGATAGAGGGAGGGAAGAAGGAAAGAAAGGATGGAAGGAGGGAAGAAGGGAAGAAGGGATGGAGGGAGAGAAGGAGAGAAGAAGGAAGAAGGGATGGATGGAGGGAACCCAGGCAGTCTATGCTCTGGCTCCAGGGCCATGGCAGCATGTGTATGTGTGTGCTTGTTTGTGTGTTGTCCATGAGTGTGTGCATGTGTGTGTATGTGTGTGTGTTTATGTGTATGGTTGTGTATATGTGTGTAGGTACATGTGTAGGTATGTCTGTTTCTGTGTGTTTGTGTTTGTGTATATATGTGTATGTGTATGTGCACATTTGTGTGCTCTCACATGTGTGTTGGGGTGGGGAGAGAGGTAAGAGACATCTCCACTGAGCCTGCCCCACGGAGTGTGAGTGGTTGGTGTTTGTGTATGGGGCAGCCCTGCGCAGGGTTCTCATCTCAGGATTACTCAGGGGCCCACTGGCTCTTACATATTCAGGCTTGGAGCCTGGGAAGATAAATAGCCCCATCAGGCAGTGCCGTGAAGGGGCTGATTCCCATCACATCCCATTGTCAGGGGCCTAATGAGCTGTGTTATTAAAGGATGTTGCTGGAATACCTGGAGCTGGGAAGTTCCTTTCTTCCCCCCCTTTCATGGAGGAGAAGGAGCTCTGAACTGGGAGACTGGGCCCAGGTAGAGGAACTCACTGTGTGACACCAAGCCTTGGCTCCTGCCTCAGCTTCCTCCCTTGAAAAATGGGGGAGTTAGATTAAATGAACTCGAAAAGCCTTTTAGATTTAACATTTTATGTCCCAAGGGCCCTCCCGCCCAGGCGTCCCGCGTCCCGGGACCCTGACCTCCTGTGTCCGAGGGCCCTCCCGGCTCTGACAGTCTGAGCACTTAAGGGCTCATCCGATGCTGACATTCTCTAACCTGAGCTAGTGGACTTGCTCGTGTCCCATGACACTTGGGGTCTGTTGGCAGTTGTGAAGGAAGGAAAGCCCTGCCTGGTCCCTCCTCCTGCCATCCTTCTTGGGCCGTCATCTTCACACCGAGAAGAACAGCGATACTTCACATTGATGGACCATCTTTAGGATTCACAAAACACTTTACAAACATCGTCTTGTTCGATCCTCACAACCACCCTGGGAGATAGGTGCTATTATTATCCCCATTTTGCAGAGGGGGAAACTGAGGCAGATAGAGGCCAAGTGACCTGCCTAGGAACACAATAGCTAGCGAGTGTCTGAGGCTGGATTTGAATTCAAGTCTTCCTGACTCAGAGAGAATTTCCTACTTCTGAGTTCTCCCTAAATCACGGTTTTATTGTTAGTGCAGGAAGGGAAGAGAATAAGCATTTATTAAGTACCTACTATGTACCAGGCACTATGCTAAGTGCTCTACAAATATCCTTTCCTTTTATTCCATTTGTTTGCCTAAGGGACCTCTGTTGGTTTTGTTCAGTCCTGTCCATCTCTTTACGACCCCACTGGGGGTTTTCTTGGCAGAGATACTGGAATGGTTTGTCATTTCCTTCTACAGCTCATTTTACAGGTGAGGAAACTGAGGCAAAGCAGGGTGAAGTAGCCTAGGGACCTTAGGCATCCTCTAGTCCAACCCTTTCATGTCACAGATGGAGAGTCTGAGGCCCAGCTGCCAAAGAGCCTTACTCCAGATGACTAGGGAATCAAACCTAGGTCTCCCGACTAGGCTGGGGTTCTCCCCTCCAATACTTTGCTTTTCTTGTTCCCTCTTGTCTACGCTGCCCCTCCCCTCCCACCAACTCTCTACTTCCAGGGCATCGGAAAGAAATAAAGTTGGACGAGATTCTGGAGATTCTGGATTCGTGTGCAAGGCTCCAGCGTCTCCTGCCCCAGGCTCACTGGGCTGGAGAGAGGGGGCTGGATCTCCCGAAGAGTCCCAAATTTGACCCCCAAGGACCCACTTCTGAGGCCGCCTGGTCATGGCTTAATCCCTGTGTACCTTGATTTCTTTCTCTCTAAAATGTGGGGATCAGACTACAAAGCCTTGGAGGAACCTGAGTCACAACGTCACTTTAGGGGATACAACCAGACCCTCGGGGCTGGCAAAGCCCTTTGGATCTCTTCAGAACAGCCCTGGGGGCTGTTGTCCTCATTTCCCACACTAGGAAACAGGCTGATGGAGGTTGTGACTTGCTGAGCATTGTATAGCGAAGTGAGTATCTAAGGTGGGATTTGAACTCAGTTCTCCCTGACTCCAGCACTATTACATCTAGCTGTCCATCATCTCAGATGCCATCCCATCCAATCTTCTCAGGTCCCCCGGCTCCAGACCCAGGGCTCTTTCCAGTGTCCTACAATCCAGCTGAGGGGTGGGGGTGGGGATAGCACCAGGTACTCGAGAGAACACTACCCCCCTCCAAAAAAAGGGTCATTATACCTTGTCATCTGGTGATGGACCTGATGGTGAGAAATGAGAATCAGAGGCTTAGCTCCTCTACCACACCCGTCATCTTACAGGTCCTACTGAGGGAAGAAGGGCAGTGCTTAGGGCTGAGTGTGTGTGTGTGTGTGTGTGTGTGTGTGTGTGTGTGTGTGTGTGTGTGTAGTGGGGAATGCTGCAGTACACAAAGCTTCAGGATTAGCTTCAAGGGGTCCTAGCAGAGAGACAAGCAAGTTCTGAGCACTGTGTGTGTGTGTGTGTGTGTGTGTGTGTGTGTGTATGCGTGTGTGCGTGTGTGAGAGACATAGCAGCCCAGGAGATAAATGCACCTGTGCAGAGATGCTGCCCCCAGAAAGCAGGGCCCTATTAATAACAGTAATAACCCATGCCAGGAGGCACCCAGGGTTGGCTCCTCAGGAAATGCCGATCATTGCCCCATCTGGGTCAGAAGCAAATGGAAAAAACGATTCCATTATTTTATAATGGACTGTAATGTCACTTTTTATTAGGTCCTGGGTTTTAATCAGGCCGGTCCTGCACCTAGAAACTCTGGCTCCTACCCTTGGGACAATTTCCCCCAAGGGTCCCCAAACTGGAAAGATATGCCACTTAGCCTGGCAGGGCTTTGTCAGTTAACACCATGACAGATGTCACCCTCATCTGTCTCTGGAGTCGTCGGCCCTCCTCCCTTCACTGATTGACATTTCGCCTACAGTGCCTGATGCTCAGCCAGGGGCAGCTGTGACCTGGACCCTAGTTATGAAGATGGAATAGCTGGACTGTTGGGGAGGAGGGTAGCAGGGGGTGGCTTAGTCTAATGGGAAGCTCTCCATAACCGATACCCTACAAATTCAGAGGGTAGGATGGGGGTGTTGATATGCTTCCTATGAAAAGAGGAGACAGAGAAGATAAAGGGCCAGGGATGGCTCCAGTCCCAGTTTGCTCCCTGGGGAACCTTGGAGAATTCGTTGAATCCTGAGCTTCGGCGAAGCAGGCAGTTTGAGGCAGGGGATGGGGGAGTCGAGGGGATTTGGCTTCAGATCCCACCACAAGCACTAGCTGTATGACCTTGGGCAAATCACTCAATTCTCATACTCAGCTTTGTCATCTAAAAATGAGGGAGGTGAGCTCAGCATCCTCTTGGGGTCCTTTCAATTCTAAATCGGGGATACTGTGCTCCCTCCTGAAGCTTCTGTTTTCTCAGCCATAAAATGGAAAAAGGTTAGAACTGATGGTGTCTAAGGTCCCATTGGGTGCTAAAGGTCCTACCATCTGGCGAATGAGGGGCTTCCTGAAAGGGTCATTGGACAGGCCTCAGTGGGTCTATGAACTTGGATGAGAAAAAAAATCCATCTTTACTGTCCCTAATCTTTAATTTTCTTTGAAATCCTCTGCGTTTTATTACATGCCTTTAAAAAGATGATTCTGAGAAGGGGTCCATAGGCTTTGCCAGACTGCCAAAGGCGTCCCTGGCCCAAAAAGGGTGAGGAGCCCCTGGTCCAGGGAATCTCTAAGGTTTGCCCCTTCTAGTTCATATCCTGAGGAAGAGAAGGTAGAAAGGGGGAAGGGGCAGCGATTGGGGTTTGGGTGGGTGAGTGGAGGAGAAAAGAAGGAAAAGGCGACAGCAAATTCTAATGGGGGGAGAAGAGGATGATAGGATGATTGAAACAGCCGGTGGGCGAGCCAGGGTGGGGGCAGGCAGGGATGGATAGGTGAGGTGGCATGGGGGGGTGCTTCTGACAAGGACTGTTCGGCTGTTCTCGTCCCTGACAAGAAAAGAACACTTGTCGAGGTTATTTTTAGAAAAAAACCACAACACCCTCATCACCTCCTCAGATGAGTTCTTTCCCTCGCAATCTGGAGGCTCCCAGCAGCTGCCAAATGCGGGAGCCGATGGCATGCGCGACCTGCCCATCTCCAGCCTGGAGACTCCAGTCCTGTGGAGCTGGGGCCTGACCCTTGCTGTCAGAGACCCCCATGTGTGTCCCCCAGCCCATGATGATGAGCAATCACAGGCTGATCCAGAGCTGGAAGGGACCTTAGAGGCAACTTAGTACAACTCCTTTATTTTCCAGAAGGGGAAACTGAGGCAAGGAGAAGCTAAGCAACCTCCAGAGGCAGAACTGAGGTTTGAACCCCAGAGCCCCCTCCCCCTTAGTAGCTCCCTCCCTCCTAGTCTGAGTTCACCCCCGAGTTCCTAATTTGTAAAATTAGAATAATAGTAATAAACCTGCTTCACCAGATTGTTGAGAGGATCACAGATAAAATCCGTAAAGCGTTCTGCCACCTGCGGTTTGGCATGGCTGTCCCAGGCACTTTGCTCTGCCGCCTCTAGCCTAGGGACTGGGGGCATTGGAGAGAACTCTGCTATTTACTGCCCCTGTGCCCTTGGGTGAGGCATTGAACCTGTAGGGGCCTCAATGGTCTCTAAGAGACCTTCCAGCTCTAAGTCCTTGAAAATGCTTTCATTTGGCCATTCCCCTCTGCTCTTCTCACCCCCTTCCCCAGCCTCATGTGTCTAGCTTCCTCCTACATTTAGCCTACAGAGAAGGTCCCTCATAGCTGTCCCTCTTGGCACAGCTCCAGCTTAGGCTCTGGTCCCCGGGACCCTCATGACTCAGCCCCATCTATGGAAGCTCAATCTCAGAGTCTCAGGAACTGCAAGAAAGCTCTGAGGCCACCTAACCCAAGCTGGAACATCTATCTATCTATCTATCTATCTATCTATCTATCTATCTATCTATCTATCTCTATCTATCTGTCTATCTATCTCTCTATTTGTCTATCTCTATTTATCTGTCTATCTATCTCTATCTATCTATCTATCTATCTATCTATCTATCTATCTATCTATCTCTGTCTATCTCTCTATCTCTATTTATCTGTCTATCTATCTCTATCTATCTATCTATCTATCTATCTATCTATCAATAAGCACTTATTAAGTGCCTACTATGTGCCAGGAACTATGCTAAGCATTGGGGATTCTCACCTGTTCTATGCGGTAGCATACAAGCGAGTTCGTTTTAGCCATCATTCAAGAGTAAGACAGGTGGTTGGATCTGAGAACCCCTGGAGGCAAGTACTCACCTGAAATCCTGCTGGCCTGTTGTCACTCTGCGCTGAATCACCTTCTGGTCACTGCTCCTAGGTTTGGGATGAGCGTGTGTGTGTGTGTGTGTGTGTGTGTGTGTGTGTGTGTGTGTGTGTGTGTGTGTGTGAATGTGTTAGTGTGTGTATGTGTGTTTGAATGTGTGTGAGTGTGTGTGTGCAAATGAGTGTGTGTATGTCTCTGTGTGAGTGAGTATGTGTGTCGGTGTGTAAGTGTGTGTATGTGTTTGTGTATGAGTGAGTGTGTGTGAATGTGTGTGTGCGAATGAGTGTGTGTATGTCTCTGAGTGTGTGAGTGTATGTGTGTGTGAGTGTATATGTCTGCGTGTGGGTGTGTATTTGTGAGTGTGTGTGTGTGAGTGTGTGTGTTTGTGCATGACTGTGTCTTCCTGAGCTTTTCAGTCCCATCTCAGATGCCAACCCCTTGGAGAGCCTTCCTTGACCGCTCCCCTGTTCCCGTTCTCCGACTCAGTAAGACTCTCACCCCTAGACCTCACCCAGCACTGTTTTGTAACACTTATGGACTTGTCATGTAGCATCATGCACTATCTTCATCTGTGCTGGTGCTAGCCTTCTCCTAGCTGGTATGCTCCATGAGGGCGGGGAGTCTGTCTCAGCTAGATGGTGCACCTCATCAATGCCCAATATAGGGTTGTACAACTTAGGTGCTTAACAAATGCTTATTGCTCTCGATGTTATTTAACATTTAAGCTCCTCAAGGACAAAGACTATTCGGTTTCTGTCCTTGAACCCCTTGTGTTTATACAGTAGCTGCTTAATAAATGCTTGTTGCTATTTAGCATTCACGGACTTCAAGGACAAACTGGTTTCTGTCCTTGCACTCCCAGTGTTTAGCACAGTGCTTAGTACACAGTAGGTGCTTAATAAATAGTTGTTGCTATTGATGCTGTTTAGAGTTCAAGCTCCTCAAGGACAAAGACTGTTTGGTTTCTGTCCTTGCACCCCCAGTGCTCAGCAGAGTGCTCAGTATACAGTAGGTGCTTAATAAATGTCTTCGATGCTTGTTGGATTAGATTGGATTGATTAGATTCTTAGGAGAAGAGATGAGAGCAGAGGTAAGCTATCATAATGTGGCAGGGGAAGGAAAAGGAAGGATGCTTTATAACCTGACTTTTTATAAGTACACACATTTGTGATGCCAGAAAATCTCAATCTCTTTGACACAGAGGTATTTATTTTGTGATAAGTCAAGCTCGATGTGTTACAGCGATTCTCAGAGCTTACACAGATGGTCACACACAGGGGACAGCCTTTTCAAACACGGGGTGGGGGTTTGGGGATGGAGAGGTATCTCACAGCGTTCCCACCTTGCCCAGGGCATGGAAAGTGCCTCCTCCTGGCTCTGCCCGCTTCGATGCCCGAATTTGTGAGTCTGGTTGCGTTCCTGTCTGAGGACACTCAGTATGTCTCTGTTGTGCCTTTGTGTGTACTTGTGAATGTGCGTGCCTGCCTTTGTACTGGCTGGGAGTTAGGCCTGGCCAGGAATACCAAATTCCTTTCTAATGAAAGGGAGGGAGCCTCCAGCTGCCCAGCTTGGCTTTCTATAACTAAGAAGCATAGACTTCCAGGGGACACGAGGAACAGAGACAGATTTGGGGCGCAGCTTGTGGTGAGGGGCAGTCTAACTCACATTCCACTCTTTTTCTCACGACATCATACTCCCCCCCTTTACTTACTCAAGGCCCCAGAGGAGCCTGGGAAGAGCAAATCAGGGACAGAGGGAAAGAGACAGATAAGGGATGAAGGAATAAAAGAAAAGTAGAGAGAGACTAAGAGACAAAGGATGAAAGAGTGAGAAGCAGAGACAGAGACAAGATGAGAGAAAAACAGAAACACAGTGAAAGAGATAGCCCAGAAGAGATAGAACAGAGATAGAATCAAAGAGAAGTAGAGATACAGAATGAGAGAGAAGCAGACAGAGATATGGAATGAGGGGGAAACACAAAGAGAAAGACAGAATGGGAGACAGAAGGAAGGAGAGCATGAGAGGGACAGGAAGAGACAGAGAAGAGAGACAGAGAGAGACAAAGAGAGACAGAGACAGAGCCAGCCAGGTAGAGACACACAGAACGAGAATGAGGTGTCAGAGAGGAAGCAACAGGGTACAGTTTGAAAGAGAGACACAAGGAAAGACCACTGCAGGGGGACCTGAAAGAGGCAGGAGCAGAGAGAAGAGGGGAGAGAGAGACCGAGGGTAAGAGAGGAAAAAGACAGGAAGGCAGAGTGGATGAGACAGAGACAGAGAGACAGACAGAGACAGAGAGAGACAGACACAGAGAGACAGAGACAAAGAGACAGAGAGAGACAGACAGAGAGGCAGAGAGAGAGGGAGGGAGGGAGAGAGAGAGAGAGACAGAGAGACAGAGAGAGAGAGACAGAGAGACAGAGACAGAGAGACAGAGAGACAGAGACAGAGAGCAAGAGACACAGAGAGAGAGAGACAGAGAGAGACAGAGAGAGAGACAGAGAGAGAGACAGAGAGACAGAGACAGAGAGACAGAGAGAGACAGGGAGACACAGAGACAGAGAGGAGCAGAAGGAAGAGCAGAGAATGGCAGACTCATAACAATAAAGGAGGGATGGGAACAGAGAAAGAACCAAAGACCCAGTCAGAGAATCAGAGACCATAGAGAAGCAGAGATGGGGAGAGGTGCTCTTTTAGGAGGCGGCATCTGCTGGGGGTGGGGGAACTTGGATTCCTGCTGTTGCCTCTGACATTAGATAGCTTAGTAGCGAGACATACTAATTTGTGATTTCAACCAGGTCCTACCGGATGACTACAAAAAAGCAGCACACCATTCTAAGTGTCTCTCGCCGTCTGTCATCTTCATTTTGCTTTTGTCTCTGGAATAAAGAGAATCAAAAACTCCTGAGGTGGATTTTTTACCCAGCTGACTTACTCTCCCTCCTTCCTCCCTCCCTTCCTCTATTCTCTTCTTTTCTTTGCCTGTGTGCTCATCTCTTTCCCTCTGTCTCTCTCTTTACCTCTCTGGCCCTGGTTCTGTCTCCATCTGTTTCTCTGTCACTGGTTCCCTGACCCCCATGTGCCTCTTTCCTGGGTTTTCTCTGGACCTGTTCTTCTCACCTTCCCCTCCCTCCTCCTTCCCCCACTCCATCCTCCTCCATCCTCCCCTCCCCCTATCCCTCCTCTTCCTCCTTTCTCCACCTCCTGTCTTCTCTCCCCCTCTCCCTCCTCCTTTCTCTTCCTCTTTTCTCTTCCCCCTCCTCCTCCTCCTCGTCCTTCCTCTCCCTCCTCCTTGTCCTTCCTGTCCCTCCTCTTTCTCTTTTCTCCTCCTCCTCCCTCCTCTCCCTCCTCCTACCTCCTCCTCTCCCTCCTCCTCTCCCTCCTCTTCCTCCTTTCTCTTCCCCCCTCCTCCTCCTCATCCCCTCTCTCCCCCCTCCTCCTCTTGCAGTCACCATTACCTGATAGAGCTCCTGCTGTACGCCTCATCCTGCCTGTTCTGTCCCAGCCTCCCTGCCCGGGTGCCCGGTTGATGGATGACTGCTCCGCTCTTTGCACTCCCCAGCTGTCTCTGCCGCTCTGTCTGCTGGATTGACAGGGCCCATAAATCACTCTTGAAAGGCAAAGCACTGGGGAGAGGGAGCCGAGCAAAGTGCTGACAAAGCACCATCCCTAGGAGGTAGGAATGGGTGGTGATGGTTGGTTTTGCAGCAGACAGAGGGGCTTGGAGCCCCGAGGCCTGGACTGGGTAAATTATCTTAGTCACAGGCTATTGTTGACAGCTCCAGAGCCTGCTCGATCCATCTTCCCAGAGGAGCCAGCAAGAAGAAATAGCTTAATTGGTGGCAGGTTAGACCAAAGGGAGGACTTCCTGAGGAGTTATTTCACCTTGGAAAGGGTTGTTGAAGAAGGTGGTGAGATCCCTCCCATGGAGGAATATAGGGGCAGGGAAGAAATCACTTAGGCAGAGTGCTAACTGGAGGGAGGAAGGAAGACTGGACGCTACGTGCACTGGGTTAGCATGGGCTGTCATCCTTTCACTGATGGGGGATTGTCCGAGGTCATCTCATCATTTGGCCTCAGAGGTTAAGTGACTTGTCCAAGGTCACACACCTAGCAAGCAGCAGAGGTGAGATGCAAACCTAGATCTATTGACTCCACATCCTGGGCTCTTTCCATCTCTAACAGCCAGACAGCTGAACAATGACAGTTGAACGAGAACCCATGACTAATCGTAAGGCTAGGGGAGCAGAACAGACTTCAATATTTCATAAAAGGAGCTGTGATTTCATCCCTGTGGGTGTTCGTGTGAATTGCAACCACCTCCATACCTTGGTAGTCAGTCTTCATGAGTTGCTCTAGAAAAAATAAATCACCCTTGGGGTGGCTAAACCTCCAGGGATGAGCCTCCCAGGACTGAAGTAGGTTGGTCTTAGGATGGGGTTACCTGGCCCACCCTGGAAGCTTGGCAGGATCCACTGCAGCTTGGGCTTTAGTGGCATAGTCTTTGAGACTCAGGGTTGTGTATGAATGGATGCAGATCGAAAGAGGCAGAAACAGGAAGACAATTTACCCAATGACAGCAATATTTCAGGATGTCAGTCCCTGCAGGGACCAACTATTTGTTTAGAGGTGAAGCAGCTCCCCTTTCTCCCCACTGGAAAAGAGGTGATGGAGAGGACATTAGGTGTCAAATGGGTTGATTTGTTTTCCTTGACTGTAATAATTGGGGAGGGTCCAATGGGGGGCATTGGAAAGTGAAAATGGTGTTATAAAAAGGTAAGAAAAGAGCATCAATAAAGTATTTAAAACAAAACTCATCAGCTCCACACATGATGAGACAGAGGGGGAAGACTTTAGGGGGCAGCAAAACATCCTGATGGAAAATGAAAAAAATCCCAGTGTTTTTGCTTCTGAGATGCCATGCGTCTAAATGTTTCCAAATATCCAGATATTTGGTGCTGTGGAGAAAAAAGTCGGTTGGTGGAGGGTGGGGGGAGAGGAGGAGTGGCAATTGAAAGACTTTTTCCTGACATTTTCTGGCCTCTTTTCTCTCTCCATTCCAAGCCATCCTTTACATTGCCACCTCCATATAGATGCTTCCAAAGGCATTCGGACTGCTATGATAATATAACAACTTTGACTCCAAAAATTTCAGCAAGGATGCTTGTTGACTGCCTGGTCAAGTATGGTCCCTCTTCTAGTTCTAAGTCTCTGAGTCTGTAATCCTTCTCCTGACAGTCAAGTGCTAGGCAAACAAAACCTAGTACCCTGGATCCAGAGCTGGAAGAGACCTCAGAGGCCACACAGCAAGACTACGTCCAATTCAATTAATCAAGAAGCATCGACCATGTGCACACTATGTGTCACAACAGCAAAGACAAGAATGAAGCCACCTGCCCTCAAAGAGCTTACATTCCATTGGAGGAGACAACAGATACACAGATAGGTATATGAAACATGCATGTAGATGTATATACAAACACACATGCATACACACACACTATATGTATATATATACAAACATACACACAGACTATAAATACAAAGAGAGTTGAGGGGAGGCACTAGCAGTTAGGAAAAGCCTCCCTCATTTTAGTGTTCCCCATTTTCCATCTCTAAACCTTTCTTTGAGGGAGGCGATAGCATGGTATGATGGAAAGAATTCTGAATTTGGAGAACAAGGGCCTGTATCTGAACCCCTGGTCTGCTATTTACATCCTATGTGACCCTGGAAAAATTGCTAAATGTCTCTGTGCCTCGGTTTCTTTGTAGGTAAAATGAGGAGGTTGGACTCGGTCGTCTCTCACATCCCTTTCAGCTATGATCGTGCGATCCTTACGTGGTCTCCTGTACCTAGAATGAAATCCCTCCCTTCCTTCAAGGCTCAACGCAAGTAACAAATCCTTCTCTGATTTCCGCCGTTGGAATTGGTCTCTCCCTCTTCTGATTCTTCATAATTTTTTTTTGGCTGGGACTCATGGGAGGCAACGCGGTAGAGAGGAGAAGAGAATTGGATTTAGAGGACCTGGGTTTGAATCCTGGCTTTGCCACCGGGGAATTGTGTGAGCGTGGATATTTCAATTCTACAAGTATTTGTAGTGTCTGGGGTCCCCCTCCCAATTTGTAGGATTGTTCTCCCAGATTCATGGTACTCTGTGGGTCTGCACCATCAAAAATATAACTCATGAGCCCCCGCTGATGTATTTACCTTTGATAGTCAGCCAGAAGACACAAGTCCAAGTAAAGGCATTTAATGGAATGATAGTAAGAAAAAGACAAAACTTTCCCCCTATAAACCTGGGGCTTACTCTCCCATAAACAGACATAGTATGATTGGGAAGAAAAGACACATGTAGGGAACACATGTGGAAAAGCACGTATGTTGGGAACACGTAGTGTGTGCTTAGTAAATACTTGCTAAGTGATAAAAATAAAACATTTATATTTTTACTGGGTGAGGGGGATGTAAGTGCTTAATACATGTTTGTTGAAAATGGAATCGTGACATTTATTTTGTCAATTGATTCATTAATAAGCTTTCATTCAACTACAAGTATCAAGTCTGTGGGAAATAGAAGAGAAATAATAGGACCTAGTCTGTTACTTCAGGGAGCTTACAATCTATTCAGGGAATTATAACTCACATGCAAGAAACAGAAGCTGCATCATACTGATATACGGATGTATCCCCATAGGGAAGAGGGACATGACAGCCGGCATCATGCTCCAGGTCTCTTGTGCCTTCAATGGGCACTTAGTGAATGTTCTGAGTGGAGTTAAGGCAGGACCTTCATGGAGGTCCCTGGTGGAAATCTGCCAGGGTTGGGGTTCTGGGCTTCCCCCTAGGCGACAATTGGTTATTTCCTCAGTGAGCAGGTTTTTCAGAGTTTGGCTGGGCGTGTGTGGTGTGGTTTGAGTGGTCTCACCTTGGGCAAATAGTAACTTCCCTCTGAACAGAGAGGGGTCAGAAGAGATGCCTCTCCAGGATTCTTCTGTTTCTAGGTTCTTGTGATCAAAAGAATGATACCCCAGTGGTAGACTAGGTTATCTCTAAGACCTTTTTCAGTTTTAAATGCTATGAGTCTATGGCATGGTTCTGAGAAGAGACTAGAGGCTGGACTGAATGACCCAAGGCTTCCTAAGGTCTTATAGGTTTATGACCATGACCAAAGGTGTGTTAGCTTTTGTCTCTCCAGTAAAGCATTAACAGAGCTGATGGAAGATCCAGAAGAAAGGGGAATTGGAAGGCCCGTTGTCGGAATCCCAGTCTGGGAAATTTTTCCCCAGAGGGTGGTGGGGCACCATTTTTCAGAGAAGAGGATCTGAATTCTTGGCTTTGATTCACTTGGAGTGATTACACTTTGTTCCAAGCCTCTGAAACCTGGTGGGTCAGGGTATTCTGCGGCCCACAGTGGTCTTCCATATTATGGTTTCTGGTCCATTGCCAACCTTATGGTGCATGTCATCACTCCTAAGAATCCTAGTCCTCTCCTGGGGTCCCTTTTCTCTTATTGGCTGCTGGCTGTCTCCCATCCTCTCTAGCCCCTGCCTCTTCCCACAGTAGTGAGGTATTGGCCCTGCTGAGAAGGCTGGAAAAAAGCTCTTTGAGGGATGAGCTGCTTTTTCTTTCTGAGACTTACCCCAGATGAGGCAGACTTTCCTTAGACCTCTGTTTCCCAACTGAATTGGCCCTGAATGTAAAAATTTCTAGTTATAACTCTGTCCTCTGGATGCTATGACATTAAAATAGAATTAGAGCTCTTTGAGGACAGGGGATGGTTTCATTTTTGTCTTCGGGTTCCTAGAGCCTAACATATGGCTGATTTGTTGATGACACATGGTCTGACCTCCCAGGGGATCTGCCCAGCCTGGGTTATGTGTTTGTGGGGGTGTCATCACCATCTCACCCTTCTAAAGAAAATTCCACCACTGCATATGTTCGGCCCATAAAGGGCACTTTCCAGAGGCTCAATTTGCAGATCTCAGATAACAAAGTCTTCTAAAGCAGCTTGGGGTTGACTGGGACTATTTTTGTCTCTCTTCTGTGTTTTAATTCCAGCTGTGTGACACTGATCAGCCCTGTGAATGGTGAACCTGGACAAGGATGCCTGCTGCTTAATGAACTAGAGATGGAAAAAGATTGTAGCAGGCAATTCATTTCTGGCGGCTTACATGTGAGTGCGGATCAGCCACGAAGCTGGGGACACCATCTCTTCAAAGACTGCAACCAGTTCAGAATGAGTGATGCCTATCTCTGGGGCAGCGGCGGAGAATGCCTGCAAGGGGCTGAGCCTTGGGAGGTGGGCAGGGTTGGCTTCTAGGGGGCTAAGCCCACAGTGGTGTCTAGGCTGAGCCTGGTTGATCTGTATGGCTGGATGAGAGAAGAAAGCAAATATTTCCAGCATCTTTGCTCAGTTGTTGAGGATTTGATAAGCTGCCTCCTTATTTGTTTCTTCTTACTTGTAGTGCCCTGAAGGAGAGTGGGCATGGGGTTCACTGATGTATATTTTAAAAATATTATTATTATTGAAAGTATTTCTTAAATGCTTATGATGAGGTAGTTGCTGTGCCAAGCACAGGACATGTGTAGAAAAACATAGAAGGCAGTTCTTGTCCTCAATGAACTCACATTGTCAGGGAAGAACACATCATACAGAGAAACGGAGAAATATTAGGAAGCAGAAGGGGCAGCAAGGCGGCAAGGGCATGTTAGGAAGACTTTTGGATGCCACTTTGTTTCCATCTATAGAAGGCTCACCCATTTGGTGGCCTCCTCTTTCTGTAGTAATGGGCCCGAACTGCTGGGAGGAACTGGGCCCCATAGCCTGGGCTCCAAGAACTCCCATCGCTGGCTCTCCCAGGGCCTGTTCCCTTCTTCCTTTGTTGTTGGCAATTAACCACATGTACACAAATGACTCCCATGATCAGCAGCCCTATCATGGTTTAATTATGAAGCAAAGGGTTCTCTTGGGTGGGCCAAGGGAGGATGTTGGCCGGAGGGGTGAGGGTCCTTGCCAGGGTGTGGGCATAAGTCCAGGCTCTGAGAATCCTTAGAGGCCATGGGTGTAAGAGAGAAGAGCACTGAATCTGGAAGCAGAAGACCTGGTTCAAACCCTACCTCTGTCACTTACTACCTGTGTGACTTAGAGTCATTTTACTTTCCCTCTCTTGGCTTCTGTCTCCTCATTTATAAAATGAAGGCATTGAACTAGGAACCTCTAAGGTCCTTAAAAATTTATTTATTTTAAACATTCTTTTCTTTTTAAATTTTGAGCTCCAAATTCTTGCCCTCCCTCCAGCCGTTCCCCCACCCACTGGGAAGGCAAATGGTATGATATCAATTATGCATGTGAAATCAGTAAAATGCATTTTCATATTAGCCATATATTTAAAAAAGCAAGAAAAAGAAAGCGAGAAAATTATACGTCAATTTGCACTCAAATTTCCTCAGTTCTCTCTTGGGAATGTGAATAGAATCATTTTATCATGAGTCCTTTGGGATTGTCTTGGATCATTGTAATGATTAGAGTAGCCAAGTCTTTCACAGTTGAGCAGGCATCATTACAACGTTGCTGTCACTGTGCACAATGATCTCCTGGTTCTTCTCACTTTGCTTTGCATCAGTTCATACACATCTTGCCATGTTTTTCTGAAACTACGCCCTCATCATTTCCCATGGCACAATAGTATTTCATCACAATCATATGCTACAACTTGTTCAGCCATTCCCCAATTGGTGGGCATAAGCTCAATTTCCAATTGTTTGCCATTACAAAAAGAGCTTCTATATATATTTTTGCACATATAGGTCCTTTTCCTTTTTCTCTGGTCTCTTTCAGATACAGACCAAGTAGTGGTATAGCCCTTTGAGCATAATTCCAAATTGCTCTCTAGAATGGTCGGATCAGTTCACAACCCTACCAACAGTGCATTAATGTACCAATTTGTCCCTCATCCCCTCTAGCATTTGTCATTTCTGATAGGTGTTAGATGGTATCTCAGAGTTGTTTTAATTTGTCTTTCTCTAGTCAATAGTGATTTAAAGCATTTTGTTCATATGACTAATTAATTAAATTCTTAGGAGTTACATGCATCATCTTTCCATATAGGAATGTGAACAATTTTTTATTGAGGCCCTTATGAGTACTCTCATGCTTAACTTTTTATGCTTCTTTTAAGTCTTCTGTTGCAATATCAGATTTCCTATTCAGCTCAGGTCTTTTCATCAGGAAGGATTGAAAGGCCTGTATTTCATTAAATATCTATTTTTTTTTTCTACTTGAAGGACTATACTCAGTTTTGCTGGGTAGGTGATTCTTGGTTGTAATCCTAGGTCTTTTGCCTTCTGGAGTATCATATTCCAAGCCCTCTGCTCCTTCAATGTAGAAGCTGCTAAATCTTGTGTGAGATTAACTATAGCTCCACAATATTTGAACTTTTCTCTCTGCCTGCTTGAAGCATTTCTCTTTGACCTGGGAGCTCTGGAATTTGGTTATAATATTCCTGGGAGTTTTCATTTTGAGATCTCTTTTGGGAGGTGATAGGTGAATTTTTTCAATTTCTATTTTGCCCTCTGGATCTAAGATATTGGGGCAGTTTTCCATGATGATTTCTCAAAATATGATGTCTAAGCTCTTTCTTTGACTATGGCTTTCAGGTAGTTCAATAATTCCTAAATTATTTCTCTTTGATCTATTTTCCAGGTTAATGGTCTTGTTGATAAGATATTTCACACTTTTCTTCCATTTTTCATTCTTTTGACTTTTTAAATTGTTTCTTGATGTCTCATGGAGTCATTAGCTTCCACTTGCCCAATTCTAATTTTTAGGGAATTATTCTCTTTAGTTTTTGGAACTCTTCTTCCCTTTGGCAAATTCTGCTTCTTAAGGAGTTCTCTTCTTCAGTGAATTTCTGTACCTCTGTTTCCATTTGACTTATTCTGGTTTTTAAAGAGTTCTTTTCTTCAATGAATTTTTGTGCCTCTTTTACCAAAATGTTCTCTTCACAATTTTCTTGTATCACTCTAACTTCTTTTCCCAATTTTCCCTCTACTACTTTTATCTCTCTCTTTAACTCTTTCAGGAATTATTATTTTTGGGCTTGGATCCAATTAGCATTTTTCTTTGAAGCTTTGTTTGTAGCTGTTTTCACATTGATGTCTTCTTCTGAGTTTATGACTTGGTCTTCTCTGCCAGTATAGTAGCTTTTTTATGGTCAAGTTTTGTTGTTGTTTGATCATTTTTCCAGCCTACGTCTTGACTTTGAAATTTATGCTGGGTTCTGCTTACCTAGGGTTGAGGAGGCACTGTCACAAGCTTTGGGTTTTTTTCACACTTTTGTTTTCAGAGTTAGTTCTAGGAGTCTGCAAAGATGGAGAAGTATGGTCATTACTCTTCCAATATGTACTCTGGCATTTACCCAGAAAGGGCCCCTGGTCCCCTGCAGCTGCAAGAGCCAGTATTCCTCTTTGCTTTGATACTGTGACCAGGGTCCCTGCTTCCTTGTGACTAACCCCCCGCATTCCTCTCTGTCTTCAAACTGCAACCAAGAAGTACACATGGCAATAGAGTTGCCAGTCAGTGCCAGCTGTACCTCGTGCTAGCAAAGGGTCCCCTGTAGCCTCTCCTGGCCAGCTTTTGAACCCCCTCACTGTCTCTGGTCTGAGAGCTCCCAGAGATGCTGCTGCTGTGGCCTTGCTGACACGTTTGTGGACATCAAGCAGGACTCTACTCTGGCATCACAAACTTCTGCTGACCTCTGAAATTTTCTTAGGCTGGAAAAATGTCTCACTTGACCTTTTGTTGGCTCTGCCATTCCAAAAGTTGAACTGTGGTATTATTTTAAAGTTGTCTGTACTCCCCTACTCCCCTACAGTGTTGAGAGAGTTCAGCTGGGTTGCCTCTACTCCACCATCTTGGCTCCCTTGTTTCTTAACTACGTAAGGCCCCTTTCAATGTTCTATAGAATGTGAACTTCTTAAGAACAAGGTATGTTTTTTTGTCCTCTTTGCAGTCCCCAGCTCCAAGCACAGTGTCTGGCATGTAGTAGGTGTTTAATAAGTGCTTATTCACTTGAACTGAATTGAATTTCACGTCTGAATCTTATGATCCTGTAAAGTAGGAAGAAAGGCAGCATGCAACAGTGGTCAGAGAGCTGACTTCTAAGTCAAGAAGGTCTAGGTTCAAGTCCTAAAACAGACAGACACTTGATGACTGTGTGACCCAGAGCAAATCACTTAACCACTCAATGCTCTGGGCAGGCTTCTAAGACTACCTTAGTTATGGGGAAGGCAGCAACCTGCATTATTCCTTAAATGGGGAGTTCCTATAGCAAAAAAGTCACGAATCCTTTATTCCACAAAAAAACAAACAAATAAATAAAAGGAGGATTATGAAGGCTCTCCTGAGTCGGCACCTACTTCTCGCTCTCCAACATGAAACTCCCTAAGAGAATACTCCTGAAGGAGAAAATGAGCTGCTTTTCCAGGAGACCAGGGCCTCAAGCTGACAGATGAAATCTTTATTACAACCATTTTATTTGATGTGTGTGTTTGCACGCGTGGGCATGGGCTGGGGCGCACATCTGGCTCCAAGAAACCCTCTGAAATTCCCACAAACATAGCTCATGAATATGCAATGATGGTGACAGCTATACTTTGCAGTCATGGATTATTTATATGTTAAATAACCAAAGCTTCATAAATAATGGAACTGCCACAGTCCCGATTGCATTTTGATGTTTCCCTCAGTCTGTACCAGGTGAAAGAGGGGCCCTGATAAGGGATGGGAATATGCCCTGGTGTTCTAGGGTTGCCCTTTAAGCACCCCAGAGAAAAGGGGCCACACAGGCATGAGAGAGCTTTGTGGTTTGTCAGTATTGGTTATACTAGTCAGTCAACCCACCAACAAACATTAACTGAGCACCTACTATGTGACCTATAGGCAATGGAGATAAAAAGAAAAGCAAAAATAGTTCTTGCCCTCAAGGAGCTTACACTCTTTCAGAGGAGACAACATGTATTAAGGATGTTTAGACATCAGAAGAGAATATTTAGGGCAGGGAGATAAAATCGTTCTTGTTTCCAAGGATTTGAAGAACTTTTCCATGGAAGAGGTCTCGGATTTGTTCTGTTGGGCCCACAAAGTCAGCATGAAGAACAATGTGATGAGTGAAGAGTGGGGTGGGGAGTGGAGAGTTATGGATTCAGCTCAATTTCAGGAAAGAATTCCTAACAACTGGGCCATCCCAAAGGACAATTGGCTGTCTTAGGAGGTATTCACTAGAAGTCTTTAGGAAGAGGCTGGATGACCACTTGTCAGGGATGGTGCTGTGAAGATTCCTTTTGAGGTTTGGGTTGGACTAGATGGTCTCTAAGCTCTTCTTTGAAATTCTCTATGTATGATTTTGGGTATTGGAGGGCATGTGTAAAAACTGAGGGGCCCCGGGAGCCCATACAGAAGCATACATAGACAATTAGATGTATTGACCTTTTTAGCAGGTTTGCTTTTCATGGAAAGAAAGCCTTCAAGTATATGCATGGTAGCACATTTTGATGTTTGACTTATTTGGTCCTAGAAAGGATTTAAAGACCATCTATTCTACTACCCTTTTATTTGACATATGGGGAAACTAAGGCTCAGAAACAGGGAGTGACTAGCCCAAGGTCACACAGCTAGTAAGTGACAGAGCTGGGAATGGAATTCAGGTCCCCCAGCTCCAAATCCAGTGTTCTTTGTAATATACTGTACTACTTATGCTAGGCTTTGTCCACAACAACCCTCCATGCTATGGTTCAGTTTAGCTCTAAGCTGACAGTTGGTAATATGGACTTGGGGGGGGGGGTTCAAGTCATTGTCTGATTTAATCTATGGAAACCCTGTTAGGTAGCTGCTCTTGACACTGCAGATGTGTGTTACTGAAGATTGAGGGGACCAGCACACAAATGCATTTCTTTAACCCTAATGTATTAAGGTGGTGTGGGGGTAGCAGATAGAATGCTGGACTTGGAGTCAGGAAGGCCTGGGTTCAAATCCTTACTCTGGCACATACTAGCAGGGGGTCCATGTGCAAGTCACTTAACATTATTGAGCCTCAGGCAACCAAGATATGGGTGGATTCCCATCTGGCATAGATAGATATACAAATAGATAGATAGATAAATGATAGATGAATGGACAGATAGATAAATAGGTGGATGGATAGATAGACAGATAGATTGATGGGTGGATGGATGGATGGCAGAGATAGGTATAGGCTAAAACCATAAATGAGTTCCCTGGCATAAATAGATAGATAGATGGATGGATCGATGATTGGATGGATGGATTGATGGATAGTTAGATGGATAGATGGATGGATAGATAGATGCCATAGATAGGTATAGTCTAAAATTGCAAATGGGTTCCCATCTGTCATAGATAGATAGATGAATGGATGGATGGATGGATGGATTTGTTGTTGTTCAATTGTTCAGTCATGTCTGGCTCTTCATGTCCCCCTGTACCATAGCATGTCAGGCCCTTCTATCCTACAATATCTCTCAAAGTCTGTCCAAGTTCATTGTTTCCACGATACTGTCTATCTGTCTCATCTTCTGCTGTCCACTTTTCCTTTTGCCTTCAATATTTCCCAATATCAGGGTCTTTTCCAATGAGTCCTGTCTTCTTGTTACATGGCCAAAATATTTAAGCTTCAGCTTAAATATTTGACCTTCTAGTGAATAGCCTGAATTAATTTCTTTAAGTATTGACTGATTGGATCTCCTTGCTGTCCCAAAGACTCTCAAAATTCTTTTTCAGCACCCCAGTTTGAAAGCATCAATTCTGTGGTATTCAACTTTCTTTATATTCCAACTCTCACAGCTGTATATTGCAATTGGAAAAACAATAGCTTTGACTATATGGGCCTTTGTCAGCAAGGGGATGTCTCTGCTTTTTAGTATGCTGGCCAGATTTGCCATAGCTTTCCCTCTAAGGAGCAAGCATCTTTTAATTTCATGGCAGCTGTCACCATCTGCAGTGATATTTGAGCCCAAGAATACAAAATCTGACCCTGCTACTTCCATTTCTTCTCCCTCTACTTGCCAGGAAGTGATGGGACCATTTGCCAAGATTGCAGTTTTTCTGATATTAAGCTTCAAACCAATTTTTACACTTTCCTCTTTCACCCTCATCAAGAGGTCCTTAATTCCTCTTCACTTTCTGCTATCTGAGTGATATTGTTTACATATCTGAGATTGTTGATATTTCTCCCATCAACCTTAATTCCAGCTTTTGATTCATCCAGCCTGGCATTTCACATGATGTACTCTGCATATAAGTTAAATAAATAAGGTAACAATACACAGTCTTGTTGTACTCTTTTTCCAATCTTAAACCAAGCAGTTATTTCATGTTTGGTTCTAACTATTTCTTCTTAGCCTACATACAGGCATACAGATACAAATAAGATGATCTAGTACTCACATCTCTTTGAAGACTTGCCACATTTTGCTGTGATCCACACAGTCAAAGGCTTTTGTCTAGTCATTGAAACAGAAGTAGATTTTTTTTTTTCTGGAACTCCCTTGCTTTCTCCATAAACCAGTGAATGTTGGCAATTTGGTCTCTAGTTCCTCTGCCTCTTTGAAAACCAGCTTGTTCTAGCAATTCTCGGTTCACATATTGCTGAAGCCTAGCTTGTAGAATCTTAAGCATAACATTGGTGGCATGTGAAATGAGCACAATTGCTCAGTAATTTGAACATTCCTTGGCATTGCTCTTTTTTAAGATTGGATAGATGGATAAAACATTTATAAATCACTTGCTATGTGTCAGGCATTATGTGCAGTGCTGAAGTTGCAATTCCAAAAAGAAAGACAACTCCTGCCCTAAAGGAGCTTACATTCTTTTTTAAAATTCAATTTTATTTTATTTTCAGTTCCAAATCATCTTCTCTTCTCCCTTCCCCACCCATTGATAAAGCAAGAAAAACAAAATTTTACAAATATTTATAGTCATGAAAAACAAATTCCTTCATTGGCTATATCCAAGAAAGAAAGGAAAAAAGAAAGGATGGAAGGAAGGAAGAGAATAGAAGAGCATATGCTTTACTCTGCCTTTTGAGTTGATGCATTCTCCATCTGGAGGTAGGTGGCAAGATGCTTATCATGAATCCTCTAATATAGTGGTGGATCATTGGTTTGGTCACAGATCCTAAGGCTTTCACAGTTGGTGATCTTTACGATGTGGTTTTTAGTATATAAATTATTCTCCTGGTTCTATAAGGAGCTTATATTCTAATGGGGAAGACAACATGTAAAGAGGTCCTGGAAAGGGAGGAGGGAACTTAGAACTGAACTGTGTGGAGATGACCAAAAACTTGTGTGAAGGCCTGGCACAGCAAGCTGAGGTGCAGGCTCTTCACCAGAACCAGAAGTCTGAACTTTCTCTGGAAGGGAGATGAGGTGATAGATACAAGTATTCTTATTCTTATTCCATAGGATCTGGGGAAGGCAGGAATCTTCTTCCCTTGAAAATGTGCATTATTACAAAGTTCTGCCAGTCTTTCAAAAAGGCCTTTTAGGGATCAGGAACAGGAAGGCATGCCGATGGGCACAAGCAAATGTGACTGTGTTAAGTGCGGTCTGAATATTCAGGCATCAGAGTCATTCTCAAAGATAGTTCCTGTTTTCTCCAGAGGCTGCTTAGTGCAGAAGAGAGAATATTGGGGCTGGAGTCAGAATTTGTTGTTGAATCACTTCAGTCATGTCTAAGTCTTTGTGACCCCATTTAGGGTTTTCTTGGCAAAGATACTCTAGTAGTTTTCCATTTCCTTCTTGTAGCAACAATTCGGCTAGCAGCTGTTGTGGGGTATAAGACTCAACAAGACCAGCAACAAGAGCTGCCAGCACAGGTTCTTTGATCTGCTTTACTAAGGAAAGTAATGTTAGGGGGTTAACAATTTCACTTTTATTAAACACATATATAACTGACTTAGTTCAGGAAGAAAAGCCAGAAACCTGAAGTTCAGAACAAATATAAATAAATTACAAACATACACTATAAACAGACCAAATACAAACCAACATCTGGGTTAGCAAAGAAGGGGGCGGGGGCGGGGGGGGGCCGGGGGGGGGGGGAAGCAGTTACAATGTCTTGCCTGGAGTCATGCGCCACTCTTCCAGTGACTGAGAGCCCCAGACAAAACACTAACCTTTGAATCTTTATACTCTGTTCAGGGCCTGAAGGATTTCACACCTAATGGGCAAAAGGGTGTGAGCCTGGGGCTTAGCACCTAGTAAGACTTAATCAAAGGCACTTGATTACTTTAGCATCCTAAAAGAGAAAACAGTAAAAACAATCCCACCTTAATTACCGATATACTTCTCCAGCAATTTTTTTGACAGATGAGGAACTGAGGCAAACAGGGTTAAATGACTTTCTCAGGGTCACACAGCTAGTATCTACATCCAGATACGAACCTGTGAAGATGAGTCTTCCTTATTCCACGTGGTCACCCAGAGCCTGACTGAAAATTTCCAGCGAGGAGAGAGGCATTATGACTGGAGGCAGTCCATTCTGGTTCTGGTTAGCTAGAAATGTTTGAAAATACTTCCTTAAATGGAGCCCAAATCTACTTCTCTATTTTTTTCTTGTGTTACTCCTTGCTCTGTCTTCTGGGGTCAAACAGAACACATCCCATCCATCTTATGTAGGACAATTCTTCGAATACTTGAGGGTAGCTATCTCTTCTACTCCCCTTGCCTTCTCCCCCTCCCACTGTCTTTTCTCTAAGCTAAATATACCTGACTCCTTCAACTAACCTTCATATGTTCTGAACTTGAGGCCCTTCATCCCCCTGATTACCCTCCTCTGGGTGCTATTTTAGAGCTGGATTGGAATCCTACCTCTGACATCTGACTGTGGACACTTCACCTTTCCTGAACCTCAGAATCACCTAATCTCTGAATTAGAAGGGACCTCGGTGCCTACGTGGTCCAAACTACACCTGAGCAGGGATCTCCATCTCCATTGGGGTTCTTCATATTAAAAAAAGTGATGTACTTGCAGGCGCGCCAATTACAGGGATTGTAAGAATGCCTCTGGAACTCTGTAAGGATGCCTCTAGAACTTTGTATGAATGCCTCTAGAACATTGTAAGGATGCCTCCAGAACTTTGTAAGGATGCTTCTAGAACTTTGTATGAATGCCTCTAGAACATTGTAAGGATGTCTCTAGAACTTTGTATGAATGCCTCTAGAACATTGTAAGGATGCCTCCAGAACTTTGTAAGGATGCCTCCAGAACTTTGTAAGGATGCCTCCAGAACTTTGTAAGGATGCTTCTAGAACTTTTCGACTAGACTGTAAGCTCCATGGGGTCAGGAACTCTGTCTGAACTGTGTATCTCATTCTGCATATTGCCTAGTTTTCTTTGTAGTAGTAGTTGCTTACAAAATGTTTGTTGAATGGTTAAATGCCTTATTCTTGGAGTGAAAATTTGTAGAAACATGCCTGGCAGTATGTATTTAAGGGAAGGGACCAAACAATTATTAAGAGCCTACTATGTGCCATGTACTTTGCTAGGTGCTTTACAAATAGTATCTCATTTGAATTTAGGGTCACAGATTTGAGCTGAGAGGGATCCCAGAGGCCATCTAGTCCAACTGTCTCATTTTACAGATGAGGAAACTGAGGCTCAGAGAGGCTGAATGAGATGCCCACAGGATTTTGGCAGGTCTTAGCTCTACCAGTTTATGACTTTTGGCTTTGGAGTCTATGACTGCCCTCTCTGAGCCTCAGTTTCTCCAACTGGAAAATGGGAAGAGTCATTCATACATATAAAGTACTTCACAGGGACAGAGCAAAGAGACTGTGACTTCAGTGCCCTGAGAATTCCATGGCATCAAAGAGCTGAGGCCAGGCAGCGATGATCATGAGCTCCCCTGCAGGCTGCTGGGAAGTAGAAAAGAGACTGGCAGGCAGATCAGGCATAGGGAGCAGCTGGTCCCCCGTGATGGGGTTGCTCCGTTTCCCTTTGCCACAGCTGTACAGCTCAGATGTGTGTTGGGCACCTGCAGCTCTGGCCCCAGGCTTGCATCCCTGGAGCTTAGAAGAGAGACACCTTCGGGGCAAACTAATGAGCCAGGACTGCAAAACATCTACCCACCTCCCAGCCCACCCCCTTCCCCATCTACTCATACCGAGTTTCATTTCCTGCCCCTGGGTGGTCCCTAGGGAAGGAAGGACAGTCATTCCCTCTCTCGCTGCTCCCAGATCCAGGCTGGAATCTTTTAATACCAAATCAGTAAAAGTGTCAGGGGCTTGCAGCTTAACTGCTAAAAAGGATGATTCATAACCCTGAACCAGGCACAGAATATTTCCTCCCCCTTCCTCCGGCCCACCCCAGGAGAGAAAGGAGATAAATTACTGTCATTGCTTTTTATGGTACATATAATCGGGTGGCAACACGGAGGCACCACTCATCTCAAAGTCATTTACAATGAATTATTCATTTGGCTAAAAAAAAAGTCTCCAACAGGAAGGGGGAAAAAGGGCCTCTCCTCCCTGGCTTCAGGCTGCCCTCCCAGCTGCCGAGGCCCTGAAGGACAGAGAAGCCTGCTTGGCAATCTTCCGGGAGAGTCCCAGAGAGGAGAATGGAGTTACCCGGAGTCACACAGCTGATCTGTGGCAATGCTGAAACCCAGGTCTCGGAATTCCCAGCCAAAGAAAAGCTTAGAGAGCCCGTGGGGGGTTATCGGTCCTGGATTTAAAGCTCAGAGAGGCTGTCACATCCATCTAGCTCATTTTTCAGTTGCAGAAACTAAGGCTCAGAGGAGATCTGGTGACTTGTCTGTGGTTACACAGGGAGTAAGTGGAAGGACTGAGATTCAGACTCTGGTTATAAAACCACTCAACGAGAAGCCCTGATTTCCTGCCACATCCCTGCCCCAAACTCGGACAATCTGCGCTCTACCACAGGGTTTCCTTACTTGCCTTTGAGATTCCATTTAGAGCTGATGAGAGCTTTAGAGCCCAGCCTAGAAACTGGAAGAGGAATAAGCTCAGGGCCTCAGTGCTACCCCCACCTTGCATCTCCTCTGGAATAGTAAATGCTTTCTAAATGTCTGTCACTTGGGCTTCCCCTTTCCTAATTAATAATAACAATATGAGGTCCACAAAGCACTTTACAAATGTCATCTCTTTTGATCCACACAACAGCCCTGAGAGACAGGAGCTATTATTATCCCCCATTTTACAGGTGGGGAAACTGAGGCAAGAAGCACTTCAGTGACTTGCCCAGGGTCACACGACTAGTAAGTGTCTGGGGCTGGATTTGAGCTCAGGTCTTTCTGACTCCAGGTCCAGAGCTCAAGGTCATCTAGTCCAACTGCTTCATTTTACAGAGGTGGGGAAATTAGGTTACAAAGAGGAAGTGATGTACTCAGCCAAACCATGAGCTAGCAGTTTAAGGGACTCAGGTGTCTTGAATCTAGCTCTCTTCATTCATTGAGGGGCAGCTAGGTGGTGCCATAGTACATAGAGCATCGGGCCTTGAGTCAATAAGAGTCATCTTCCTGAGTTCAAATCTGACCTTAGACACTTACAAGCTGTGTGACCCTGGGCAAGTCATTTAACCCAGTTTGCTGTAAAAAAGAGCTGGAGGAGGAAATGGTAAATCATTCCAGTAACTCTTCCAAGAAAACCCAAATTGGGGTCACAAAGAATCAGGCCTGACTGAAATAACTGAACAACATTACAGAATAAAAGAAATCTAAAATATAGTATTTAGAACCAGAAGGAACCTAGAATATAGCACAACCCCCTCATTTTGAAAAAAAGACATTTTTTTTAGGCCTAGAGAGAGAAAAATGACTTGTCTAAGGTCACACAGGCAGTAAATAGCAGAGAGAGAATTCACACCCAGATCCTCCAGCTCTAAAGCATCTTTCCAGGGCATCACTGTGTTCAGTCTGACTGGGTACTTTTGGGGTTTTGCAGAGCGAGACATCATTCAGAGACTTCCCACAAGTCAGAGGTCTAATAATCACAAGCCTGGAAGGTTATATATGCGTTGACTCCTCATCAGTCACAGAGGGGCTCCAGGATTCTCTCTTTCAGGGTATTAGCAGGCTTGTTCAACCAGGAGGACCCTGCGCCATTGGAGCCTAAGTGAATTAGGATGGGAGTGGCTCCGTTCCCCTCCATTCCCCATCTCTAGGAGAGTGTCACGTCACGAGGGGGAGGAGAATCCAGTCCTTACAGGCTTCCTGTTACCGTATTCCACCTGCATCCAACCAGAGCAAAGAGCCCTGGGAGAAGCCCGCACATGCAGAGTTGAGTAGAGCTTCCCAGCTTTGAATAGCGGGTATTGATGTAGGAGAACCAAAGAGAATCTGGGAACTGTTGGCTCTTAGGGTATTTAGTTATAAAAACATAAAGGCATCTGGCATCTCCCCTTCTTAACCCACCCTCCGCACGACTGCTCGACTGATATCCTTAGATGTCACACCCCTCCCGCTCATGAAGTTTCACGGCCCCCCATCGCCTCAAACTGCTTGGAGCGGCGTTGAATGCCCTTCATCGGGTGTCTGCAGCCTATCTTGCCAGGCTTGATTATCCTCTCACCCTGGCCGGGGGTGTTCTTCCTTGTACAGGCCATTCCATCTCCCACCACCAGACCTTTGAGGGCTGTTCTCTCCTTCCTCATCTACTCTTTTGGGAAACCCTGCCATTTTAAGGCTCAGCTCAAGGCCCACCTCCTTTCCAGATTCTCCTGATTCACTCTTTCCCCCAATACAGAATGCTCCAGAGCTAAGAAGATGGGGGGGTTCTGGTACCAGCTCTGACACATACTGTCTGTGTGACCCTGGGCAAATCATTTAACATCTCGGTGTCCCAGTCAACCATTAGGGGCAGCGAGGGGGTGCCACAGTGCACAGAGTGCTGGGCCTGGAGACAGGAAGACCTGACTTCAAATCTAGCCTCAGACACTTACTAGTTGTGTGTGACCCTGGGCAAGTCACTTAACTCTGCCTCAGCTTTCTCATCTGTAAAACGGGCATAATAATAGTACTTACCTTCTGGGGTTGTAGTGAGGATCAAAAGAGATATTATTTATAAAGCAGTTAGCACAGTGCCTGGTGCATAGTAGGTGTTATAGAAATGTTATGGTCATAATGACTATTTTATTGTTATTAATAAATTATTAATTTAGTTAATTAAAACAACTAAAGTTAAATTAATAACAAATATAAAATATAATAAAAATAATATAATAATGACAACATTAATATTTATTATTCTTCAAGACTATCAAGGTGCAGAGAAAGTGCCAATCAGCGGCGTTGGTAAAGGGAGTTTCCTCACGTGGAATTCCCCATACCAAGAGAATCATAGATTTGGTTTCTAGCCCATATTTGGTGTTTTCTCATTTGTGAACTTGTATCTCCCTCCCCACCCCCTTCCAACCTCCTCAGAATGGAAGCTCCTTGAGGGCAGGGACTATCTCATTTTTTGTCTCTGTGTCCCTGGCACCTGGCACAGTGCCTGGCACATAGTAGGTACTCAATCAATGCTTGTGAATGGATTGATAATCAAGTATAGAAGCTAGCTACAGACAAAGATGTACACACACACACACACACACACACACACGGTTGTATATTAGAATGCTGGACTCAGAGGCAATCAGTCAGTCAACAAATGTTTATTAAATGCCCACTATGTGCCCTGGCACTGTACTAAGGGCTGGGGATACAAAGAAAGGTGGATGCTGGCCCCTTCCCTTACATTCTAATAGGGGAGGGAGGAAATAAGCATTTATATAGGACCTACTATATAAGTGCCAAGCACTGTGCTAAGCGCTTTTTACAAATATTGTATCATTTGATCCTTACAACATTCCTGGGACATATGATTTCTACTTTGCAATTGAAGAAACAGAGACAAACAGAAGTGAAGGGATCGTGTGGCTAGTTAAGTATCTGAGTCTAGATTTGAACTCAGTTCTGCTTGACTGCAGGTGCAGTGTAGTGCAGTGAAAGAGACCATTCTTTGTCTCATTTCTTGCCTAGCCTTAATCGCTTGGCTTTGCCTCAGTCACACTAGGACCTGTTAAAGACTTTAGCTTAAAAAGGCCAAGGTCCCCCACTGCACCCAGGGCCGTCTCCAGCTGTCCTGATCTATGTCCAGCCCCTGGAGCCCAATGGCTTTGGAGGAGAAAGTGAGGCTGGTGACTTTGCATGGCCCTGCCCCACTTAAATCCAATTCGTTCTCGTGTCACGCCATCACCTTCCCGATGTCATGGTCCTCTTTGAGAACGAAGGTCATACAGCAACATCACGGCACCACCTAGCTGCCTCAGTAGGGGATTGTACATTCTAATAGGGGAGACAACATGTAAATAGGTAGGTTTTGTTGTTGCTTAGTCATGTTCAACTCTTTGTGACCCTTTTTTGGATTTTCTTGGCAAAAATATTGGAGCAGATTGCAATTTCCTTCTCCAGCTCATTTTACAGATGAAGAAACTGAGGCAAACAGGGTTAAGTGACTTGCTTAGGGTCACACAGTTATTTATGTGTCTGAGGACAGATTTGAACTCAGGAAGGTGAGGTTCCTGTCTCCAGGTCTGGCACTCTATCCACTTCACCACCTAGCTGACAAGATCTGTCTGTCTGTCTGTCTATCCATCTATCTATGTATCTATGTATCCATGTCAGACAGAAGGGTAGAAGGGAAGGTACCAGCAGTGGAGGAGACCAGGAAGACCTTCTACAAAAGATGGGTTTTGAGCTTTGTCTCAAGGAATCCTGGCTGAGATGAGGTGGGAGGACATTTCAGGCAGCAGGGGTAATCAGTGCAAAGGTGTGGGGAGGGAGATGGAGTGTCCTGTTCTATAAATAGCAACAAGTCCATTGTCCCTGGATTATTGAGAATGTGAAGGGAAGTAAGGTATGAGAACCCTGGAAAGGTAGGGGCCACTTTGGGAAGGGCTTTGAATGTCAGAGGATTTTGCATTTGATCTTGGGGTAATAGAGAGCTACTGGAATTTCCTGAATAAGGGAGTGGCTTGATCAGAACTACGCTTTAGGAATATCATTTTGGCAGCCCTGCGGAGGATGGATTGGACTGGGGAGAGACTTGAGGCACGCAGGTAGATCAGGTGGCCGTTGTAATAGTCGAGATGGAGATCTGAACTGGGGTCATGGCTGTGTGAGTAGGTAGAAGGGGGCAGATTCAAGGTAAAAAGATGAGACTCAGCGGGGGGCGGGGCTGGAAGTGCGAGGGAGGAGTCAAGGAAGACACCCAGGTTTTGAGCTTGAGTGGCTGGGGAGATGATGGTGCCCCCAACAGAGAAGAGGAGGGGTATGTGTGAAAACCAAACGTGGCATTCATAATTTCAAACAACGATTCACCGATCACTTTCTGGACTGGGCACAGGTGCCAATATGTCTCTCTCTCTGGCCCAAGTATGTGACTTGGTACTCTTGAGACAATCTCTGGATTTGAAGGCAGACTATAAAGAGAATGACCACCATGCTGTTTCCATTTCTATGAGGCAAGTAGATGGTCCAACAGATAGAGCACTAGCCCTGGAGTCAGGATAGACCTGAGTTCAAATCCAGCTTCAGACACTTACTAGCTTTGTGACCTTGGGCAAGTCACTTCATCTTTGTGTGCCTTGATTTCCTTACCTTCAAAATGATGATAATTACAGAACTGTCTCCTGGGGTGGTTATGAGGATAAAATGAGACAATATTTATAAAGTCCTTCGAGAACCTCAAAATGCTGTCTTATTCTTTATGTTTATTTTTGTCTTCCTTCACAAGAATCGTGAATGGCAGAGACTGTGGATTTAGATCTGGAAAGCACCTTAGAGGCCGTCTAGGTGCCCCCTCTGCTTCTCCATTTTATTGATAAAGAAACTGAGGCCTAGGTAGGGATGTGCCCCAAAGTCACATAGCTTGTAAGCTGAAGCCCTGATGGATACTCCTCAAATCCCACCAATCTGGCTAAGGAACTGTCACCTTCAGTTCTGCCTCTAGTCCAACCAGACCTATAGCCCTGAGAACCTCCTAGTAGGGGACCGTGTCTACATGGCCTGTTGAGAGGCCTCTCCAGGCTCTGGCAGGGCCGAGGCAGACACGCTTGGCAGAGAAAGCAGTTTCCATTGTGGCTCTGAGGACCGCATCTCAGCTGTCACTAAATATTACCTCTTTTGCCCTCTCTCTGTGTCCCAGGAGAGCTGGAAAAGAATGGTCAATCTGTTTCCTACTCAGCTAAGACTAGGCTAGACACTTAAAAGCAATAACATAACAACAAAAGCCCTTTGAAGATGCCAATAAATAAATAAAAATAACTTTGAGAGTTTGTCGCCATGGAGACCAAGGGTGTGGATGGTCACCATGGAGACCCTCAGAAACACCCCCTGCCTAGAAGAACTGGCAAGCCAGAGAAGACCCAGGTGGAGATTTGTTGCTGTTGAGGAAAAATAAACAAAAAAACCCCTAAAGAGAGAGGCAGCTAGGGGACTTTGGAGGGTCATCTAGTTTTGACCCCCTCATTTGACATATGGTGAAACTGAGGCTGAAAGGGTTAAGTGATTTCTCAAGGCCAGTCAGATAACGGGTGTCAGAAGAGGGGATTGAACCAAGATCCTTGGATTTTCTGCTACTCCTCACTGCCTTCCTTTTTGGGATCTACCACATTTCTGAGTAGGACTTCCATCTCCCTGCTCCATCTTCTGAGCAAGAGGAAGAATAACTGCAGTCATGCTGTCCTTCTCACCTTCTTGCCACAGAAATCTAAAAGATTTCTGAGCAATGGGCTTCCTTGCCCACTACACCCACAGGACTGAGAGGGGGAGCTCAGCCTCTTTGCCTGTAATTGGTCTTTAGGGAGTCTCCATGACAACATATTCCCCCCCATAATGGGAACGGAAACTTGCCAAGTAAGTCTCCCCCATCCCTCAACCAAGAAAGGGCTTCAGGGGCATCTGTCACCTGGGCAACCAGGCACCCTCTGCCCCACTTCCCAACCAACCAAACCCAGACTCCTTTGCCAAGGGAAAGGATGGGGTCTCCATGGCAACCCAGCTCCCCTCCCCCTCCTGCCATTCTCCTTCCCCATGGCGTCTACATTACTGTGGCTTTCAGTGACTACCTTGAGGATGGAGGGCCTCCTTGATTATACAATGCTGTGTGGTAACTGTCTCTAAGACGACCAGATCACTAGGAGGACCTGGCAGAAAATTGGGTAATTCTGGACTTTTAGCTTCTCGTTGTTTGTGGATGATTCTGATCTAGCAAAAAGCCCCCATTAACTCCTGATTTTCCACCACTAAAACCCTCCCTCTAGCTTCTGGGAAGCCTAGTGCTGATTCCGAAGGCCCAGTAAGGGAAGGTCTAGTAAGTAAATTATTCATTCAGGCTTGCAACCAAAGTATAGCTATGCCCCTATTAGAGGCATGAATAATATAAAAGTCTTGCCACCTGCACTTGAGAAGAAATCTATCAGTTCCCAGATCTGGCTTGGAGATCCTTCTTGGAGAGAGCTCTGGGCCCGATGGTCTAGGAGCCTTCTGACTCTTGGTAGGGGCAGATGTAGGGCTAAATGCACCATCAGATACAGGAAGGAGAAATTTCCTTGGGGTCTCTATGCTCTCATATCTGTACCTACTCTTCTCTCTTCCCATCTCTCCCTTGTTGTGACAGGCTGGAACAAATCTCTGTATTTTTGAGGGGTGTGAGGTGGTGCTGGAAGGATGGTTAGCCTTTCTTTACCTCTGCTCTACATACCAGCCACAACCAGCTTGGTTCTCCCCTCTCCAGCTCCCCCCATACCTTGCTCCTTTTCTGGAACCCTCAATATCTGGAAATTGCCATGATCAAGAACTCAATGGCCAATCCTTGGTGCCTCCTGCTCATGACATCAGAGACAGGCAACTAATTAGGTTAGCTTGAGCAAGAACCTGTTCCCCTCCCAGAAAGTCTCTGGCTCTGTTGGTTGTAGCAGGGCTGGGACCTGGTTGTTCTCAAGTATAATTAGGGGGAATGATGAGAACCAGGTCTGGAGGGCAGCCTCTTGCAGGATCATTAGGCCCCATCCCTTCCCATCTTTGATTCAAAGACCATTGCATGCAAGGCCTGGAGATGCCTCTCCTCTGGCTGAGACAAGGGGTGAGTCCTTCCCCCACTGGCTACTGTGATCCAATTCTGGCCATCTCTCTGATGGCTTTATTCTGACTATACCATTTACCCTGAACCTGTCTGTCCCCAAGTTCCTCAGGGCCCTGGTTGCTTCAAATTAAGCCTTCTGCTTTCCCTTCATAAAGGGCTGATTGCTTTAACATTGAGGACGGCTCAGACTCTTCAATGATATCTCCTAAGGCCCTTGCCTCCCCAGAGCAGTTTTGATGAGCTCAGAAACTCCATTCCCCCATAGTCCCCAGATGTATCAAGTATTTTGGTTTCTTCTTACCCAAACCTGCCCTCTGCAAAGGACCAGAGACTCATTCACACTGTGACCGATAGAGTGTAAGCCTTCTGAGGGCAGGACTGTGTCACTTCTGTCTTTATACCCTCCCCCACCCAGCACAGTGCTGGTCATGTGGTATATTCTTCACAAATGCTTATTGATTGGTTGACAGATTGATTGGTAACAGTTCAGGTTTACCCATCCCAGGGGGATTTGTACTTTAACCCAAAGACGTCCTTTAGGCAACTTTTTTTTTTTTTATAGATGAGGAAACTGGAGCACAGAGAGTCTATGACTTGCAATTTGCAACTCATTATAGCAATGCAAGTTGGTGCCTTCCTTGGAACTTTATGGTCTTAAAGAGATACCTAAAGGTTAAGGCACTTTTCCAAGGTCACACGGCCAGTATGTCTTGGAGGTGATACTTGAACCCAGCTCTTCCTAACTTGGACTAGGTCTCTGTCCATGCTGCCTCCACATTGGGGCTACTTTCCTACTGGGTCAGCTGGGTGGTGCGGCGCATAGAGCACTGAGTTAAAAACTAGCCTAAAACACTTAGCACCTGTGTAACCCTGGGCAAGTCACTTAAGCTCTCTTGAATGGAGATAAAGTGCTTAACACAGTGCCTGGCATGTTGTTGTTGTTCGGTTGTGTCTGACTCTTCATGATCCCATGGATCATAGCCGACCTGAGGGGCTCATCTTCTGGTGTTATCTCTTTTGTCATTTTAATACTGTCTGAGGGGGTTTCTTGGCAAAGATACTGGAGTGGTTCGCCATTGCCTCCTCCAGGGGGTCACCTTGTATTAGAATGCTCCACTATGACCTCTCTGTCTTGGGTAACCCTGAACAGCATGGCTCATAGTTTCATTGAGCTCCACAAGTAAGTCCCTCTGCCGGAAGGGGCCTGGCACATAGTAGGAGCTTAATTAATGACTATCTGGACTGTTGTAGAATCTCTGACTTGGAAGGTCCCTATCAGAGGTCCCTATCTGAACTGGAGACCTCTCTGGCCCATTTTGACCTCTTAGCCCATTCCTCTGCCTCCAGAACACAGCCCAAGACAAGCATCCCTTCTGCCATCCCAAAGTTGGTTTCACCCCCAGCTCAATGAAGAAGACCACAGTTATTGCTCACCTGGTTTCATAGCTTGACCAGGATACTTTCTAATCTTCCTAGATCTTTGGATCTAGAGCTATAAGGGGCGCTAAGGACCTATCTTGGTTAGCCTGCTTGATAGAGAAACTGGGGACAAAAAACTTTTATGTGGGCAAGATCACAAGTTAGCCTGTGATCAAGTTAGGATTTGAACTCAGGCCCTGGACAGCTAGATTTGACACCTTCTTCTCAATACTTCACTGCCTTGGAGTTGTCCCGGGTTTGTCTCGCCAATGGACTACAATGACCTTGGAGGAGAGAGTGAGGCTTACTACTCTGTGCATCCCTACCTCAATTAGATCCAATTCACATGCAAGCGAAGGCATCACCCTCGATGTCATTGATCCTCTTTGAGAAGGCGACAACAGCCTCTAATGGAGGGGAGCTCCCAGCTGGGGTAGGGCACTGGCTCCAACAAAAAGAAAAGAGACTCAGGCTGTTAACAAGTATTTGTTTCCCATATTACAAGACATTTACATGATTAGCTATTATTTTATCTCGCTAATTAAGATACATAAAACCCAAAATGGTTAATTAGTGTGAGGCCATTCAATTCCTCTGATCCTTTGGAAATGTTTCTCATTTGGAGAGCTAAGTTTGCCCTTGAAGTGATGTTGGTCGAAGTAGGAAGGGCAATGGGCCCTGGGATGCTCTCTCTCCTTACCCTCCCCTCTTCTTTAGATCAGCAACACCTCCTGTATGAGGCTTTCCCTCATTCTCCCCTAGTTGTTCAAGATCATGGGAGCAGCTAGGTGGTGAAGGATAGAATGCTGGGCCTGGAGTTAGAAAATTGTACTTCCTGAGTCCAAATCTGGTTACTAGCTATGGGACTCTGGGCAAGTCACTTAACCTTGTTTGCCTCAGTTTCCTCATCTGTAAAATGAGCTGGAGAAGGAAATGGCAAACCACTCTGGAAAATCCCAAATGGGGTCACGATGAGTCAGATGCAGCTGAACAACAAAATTCCCAGGGCTTACCTCAATGCCCGGCACACAGAAGGCACTTAATAATGACTGAATGAGGGGCTCTGCAATGTATTTTGTCATCTTCTTTCTTTTCCTCCTATTCTTCCACTACTTCCTTCTTTTTGGATCTACTGTTCCAAAGTACCTTAGGATTTAAAACTGAAAAGGGACCTTAGAGATCATTTATTCTGGCTCCCTTGCTTTATGTTTGTTTTAAAATATATTTCGTTGATGCCTTCTGTCTTCACGTCACAGACATTTTCTACCTCTCCTCCAGACTGAGCTGTCCCTTGTGACAAAGCAAAACAATTAAGCAAAGACATCCAATGCAGGAACTTTGTCAGATAATGTATATAGTATCCTGCCCTGGTATTCCCCCACTTTTCTGCCTGGAGAGAGATATTTTGTTCAGTGATATGCTGGTAAATATCTAACAATCATCTCTTACGGGGCGGGGAATGTACCCAGGACACCCTTTTGAGTTTAATTTGCATTATTAACATTTTCTCAATCCCTTTATTAAATTTAGACAATCAACAAAACAATAAGTCAAGCCCTGATTTGTAGGGTTTACCAATTTATGAGATGTAAATGCTCTCATTGAAAATTTAACAATTGCCTCAGGAGAGCCAGTTTGAATTGGCTTCAGCACTCCCCTGGCCCTCATCACACCTCCAGACCTTCACTGGTTTTCCATTATTCAGAGTTTCACTTCCTTTCACTGGTCTTTTAATTTATATTGTTCTGTTCAGTATATGTCTAACATTGAGGAACCATTGTTGGGCCCATAGGAGCTGGGGTACTGTGTCCACTCATTCTGCACCTAGGCATGTGGTTTGGACAGGGCTTAGTCCTGAGGAACCTCTTCTCTACTGAGAGGGGTTAGGCTCCGTTTGCTTATACTCTGACCTGTCAGAATCCTATGCTAGAACCATGGGGGGAAATGTACAATATGAATCAGGCATGGAATGGGTAATTTATTCCTGTACTTGAAAAGAAAGCAAAGCATGGAATACTGATAAGTGTGCAATTGACAAAAAAAGTAACAACTTAAAGTTGGATACAAGGATGTATAACTATTGTTACAGTTTTCTGGGAAGCTGATACTTAAACCTCTTCAGAACATAAAGCAATTTGCAGGACTTTTTATTAGGCATTTAACATTTCATCTCAGCTCTGTGTTGTTCAAATGACTCCTGGTACACATCTGGTAAAATGGCCAGGGTTAAGCCAATCTTCTTGTCAGTCTCTCCAAGAGTGTTGGAGTACTTGCCAGGGATTTCTGCCCTGACAACGTTCAGCTCTAATCCAGTGGGACTCAAAACCTCTAGAACTCATAAAGTTGTCTAAAAGCCCGGATATGTCCATGTTGGATTATTCATTCACTTAAGATCAAGAAAGAGCAAACACAAAAGCGATAACTCAAACCCAGACTCAGGTTTGTCTAGACAGGAAAGGTGCCTTAGATGCCATATGCTCAAAGGTGCATGAAAACCATCCCTTCCTGTTTTCTCTTCTTGGAAAGTACAGTCCTGATGTAATCTGGAGGCTAAGGTGGTGGCTGCTCCCTTTCTTATATCCACTGAGTCAACTGTTCCTCAAGCCATTAATATTGCTTTGTCATTTCAAACACCCCTGTTCTTCAGCACTGGGTCACCAGGTGGCTAGAAGCATCCCGTAACTAAATACTTATTCACCTTGTCCCTGAAAGCTTCTTGGAGAGCTCTGGGTGTGTGCGCACTTCCTGGGATAGCCTCTCTAGACCAATTCAACGGAACTGACTTATGCATATTATTCCCTTGATTCTGCTTATTTCTGCACCAGTTTATACAAATCTTCCCATGTTTCTCTGAATTTCTCATATTTATACCTCACAGCACAATAATATTTCATTCATTTCATATGCTATGGCCATTGTAGATGCTCTAGTTCTTTGACCAAAAAGAGTGTCGCTCTGTATAGTTTGGTATATATTGGATTCTTTTGTGTGTCTGGTTTCTTTGGGATATACATCCAATAGTGGAATTGCAGCCACCTCATTTTACAGAGGAAGAAACTGCCTACCTCTTTCCCTCCCCTTTTGTGCTAGTTCTTTCTTGGCAATTAGATTGTCTCTCTTTTTCTTCTCATTTCTGGGTTATCATGTCTGCTGCCATGTACTTTCATCTTTCTTCTCTTTCTCTCTCTCCCTCTCTCTCTCTCTCCACCCTTCCTCCTTCTCTCTCTCTCTCTCTCTCTCTCTCTCTCTCTCTCTCTCTCTCTCTCCCCTCTCTCTCTCTCTCTCTCTCTTCCTCCCTCTCTCTCTTCCTCCCTCTCTCTCTTCCTCCCTCTCTCTCTTCCTCCCTCTCTCTCTCTTCCCCTCCCCTCCCTCCCTTCTTCCCTCCTCTTCCTTCTCTCTATATTTGTCTCTCCTTTTCTCCACTCACTCCCCTTCTTCCCATCTTCTTCTGTCCCTTTTCTCTCCTCCCTCCATCTCTCCTTCTTCCTCCTCCTCTTTCTCTTCTATTTTCCCTTTTCTTACTATTTCCTCTCCTCCTCTCTTTCTCTCTGTGTCACTATCTCTTTCTCTGTCTCTTTGTCTCTCTCCCTCCTCCTTTCTTCCCTTCTTTTCCCCTCTCCTTCCCTCTTCCTCCCTCCTTTCCCCTCTTTCTCTCTGTCTCTTTGCCTGTCTCTCTCCCTCCTCCTTTCTTCCCTTCTTTTCCCCTCCCCTTCCCTCTTCCTCCCTCCTTCCCCCTCTTTCTCTATGTCTAAGTCTATCTCTGTCTCTCCCATCTCCCACTTTCTTTCATACTCTAAAGAAGCAGGCAAAGTTGGGGTCAAATCCTAGCTCTGCTCCTTGTAACAGCCAGCTCACCTCTCTGGGCTTCGGTTTCCTCATCTGTAAAATGAAAGGGTTGGATGTAATGAACTCTCGAGGTTCCTTCCAACTCAGATTTATGGTCCTGGGAGAGCTTGAAGACCCAGAAGGGTGAGGGAGGTTGAAGGCAGAGGGAGAGAGCAGAGTGCCAGGTAATGGCCCAGCAGGGTTGGGGGGTTGGGTTGAGTCTCTGGGAATAGGTTCTGAGGACTATGATGGCTAATGCAATGGGATGGGGTGATGGGGAGGGAAGCACTAGGCAGAGGTTCCTAATTTGGGGTCCATGAATAGATTTCAGGGGATCTGTAAACTGGGATGAGGAAAAAACCTGACATCTTTATTTTTATGAGTCTCTAGCTGAGATTTAGAATTTCATTTAATTTCGAATGGAGGCGACAAAGGTTATTCTGAGAAGGGGCCCATCGGCTTCAAGGGGTCCATGACACAAGACAAGTGAAGGGCCCCTGAGCACAGTATTTGGAGGCAGAGGATCTGGGTTCAGCCCATGGCTCTGACTCTACTTGCTGGCCCTGTGACCTTGAATAATGAATGTAAAAGCTTTATAAAGTGCTGCAGAGCACTTGGCCAACCTCAAAGCTGCCACTATGTAAATGTCATCCCTTAGAAATTGTTTCCCGTCCCAGGGAAAATAAAACCAGGGGCTGGATTAGATGATCTCTAGGGGCCCTTCCAGCTCTTGATAACCAAGCTGTCCCAGCACTATTCAAAGTCAAGTTTCATTCCCAACTCTGCTATTTACTACCTGTGTGACCTTGGGCAAGTCATTTAACCTCTCTGAGCCTTGGTTTTCCCCTTTGTAAAAATGAGGGAGTTGGACTGGATGACAAGTCCACAAGCATTTATGAAGCTCACTCCTTTGCACCTCTCCCAGGTCAGATCCTAACTCTTGAGACATCTCCTCCATGTCTTGGCACCTTTTTTACTACCTACCCCATCCTACTTTTCAGCTTTCTTTTGTGTATTGTCTTCCCTCTTTTGACTGAAGCTCCTTGAGAGAAGGACTACTTTTATTTTTGCTTGTTCTATATCCCCCAGCTAGGGGGCTTGGTGGATAGAGCATAGGGCCTGGAGTCATGAAGACCTGAGTTCAAATCCGGCCTTAGATACTTACTAGCTGGGTGACCCTGGGCAAGTCACTTCACCCTATTTGCTTCAGTTTCATTATCTATAAAATAAGCTGGAGAAGGAAATGGAAAACCACTCTAGTATCTTTGCCAAGAAAACCCCAAATAGAGTCAGGAAGAGATGGACATGACTAAAATAACGATGTATCTCATAGCACTTAGCACAGTGCCTGGCACATAGTAAGCACTTAATAAATGCTTACGGACTTGGCTCGAAAAGGAAGCTCCTGCTGGACCTGTCTTGTTCTTTATGGCCTTTTCATTTCCTGACCTGGTCTTTTTACACAGCCTCTGGGGCACTCGTGACACTGTGAGTGCTCAGGTAATGTTAGGAAATCAATCAATCATGTTGCGTTCGTGGAGGTAAAGATTTCCTGCTGATTGCAGGGAAATGAACTGATATATTCCATATTTATGGCCTGCCAGTATCAGAGAGAATGAAATAGCAGGAAGAAAAGCCAAGCGAGGTGAATAGACTGACTGATGAAAGGATCCCATTGTCTACCGGGGAATATGGAAGGGCTTAGTTCTGAATAAGCTAATATTTGTGACTTGCTGGAGGCTTGAGCAAACAGAACGGGGAGCTGTTCAAGAGAAGTATCTCCCCCAAGAGACTGAAGGAACACAAGCGTTCTCATTGTCTGGAAGACAATGGGGAAAATAAAGGTGAGGGCCCAGATGAAGATATTGACCATGTACAGAAAAAGGAGAGGGTTTAGGACAAAGGGATGACCTGGAGAGCTGGGAGAGGGGCTTTGATCGAGAGACTATTCTGGAAAGTGGCTGCCTATGGTTCAGCCTGAGTGAGAAAGATCTCTTAAAGGAGCTAAGGAGGTTTAGCCTTGAGAAGAGAAGACTTGAGGGGGATTGCAGGATTGAAAACTGGGGGACGGGGGTGGGGGAAACTGAGAAGCCAACTGTTCCAACACCTTCATTTTACAGATGGGGAAACTGAGTTAAGTGAATTACCTTGGGTCACACTGGTAGCAAGTGTCAGAATCGGGGTTTGAACAAGGTCCTCTCTTTCGAGAGCAAGTTGGGAGGGTAGCTCAGAGCTCCATGGAGTCAAACCTTCTCATTTTAAAGATGAGGAAACTGAGGGAAAAGACTTGCTAACATCATGCAGCAAGTAAGTGGTAGAGCCAATGTTCAGACCAAGGCCTACCATGAGATGCCCCGAGAAATTGTCTCCAAGCCTGGACTCAATCTACTCTGTTGACTTGAACTACCTAACTTGTGAGCAATCTGAGCAAAGCAGTGGAGGAGGATCAGGGGTCCTGATGATCGGTAGAATTTCTTTCGTGTCATCCTCACCCCTGAACTATGAGGTGGTAAAAAGGCTCCAGGAAAGTCAAGTCAACAAGCATTTATGTAGTGCTTACTGCATGCTAGGCACAGATAAAAAAAGCAAAAACAGTCCCTGCCCTCAAGGAGCTTATGTTCTAGAGGAGAAGATGACATGTAAGTAACTGTGTAGATACAAGTTATGTATAGTGTAGGGGGAAGGCAGTCTCAGAAAGGCAGGCATGTGGAATAGAGGCAGCAGGAAAGGTGGGATTTGAGGTGAGTCTTGAAGGAAGCCAGGAGGCAGAGGTGAGAGGGAATGAGTCTAAAGGAGCAGAGAGAGGAGGTAGAACATTGTGTTCCAGGAAAGGCGAGGAGGCCAGTGTAGCTATGGCTAGCATAATCATAAACTTCATGGAGAGGAATAGAATGGAAGAAGACTAGAAAGGTGGGAATAGGTTACAATGAGAAAGGATTTAGATGTCCAATGTTTGATTCTTGAGGTGAGAGGGAGTCACTGGAATTTATTGAGAAGAGCAGTGATATGATCAGATGTGTGCTTTAGGACGACCCAATTGACAACTGAGTAAAGGATGGACTGGAGTAGGGAGAGCCTGGAGGCAGGGAGACCAACCTGGAGGGTATCACAGTAGCCTCCAAAAATAGACCATGTGGAGGTGATGAGAACCTGAATTTGGGTGGTGGCTGTGTAAATGGATAGAAGGGGATGCATATGAGAGATGACAGTACATTAGACTGTAAGCTTCTTGAGGGAGGGACTGTAACCCCAGTGTTTAGCACAGTGCCTGGCCCATAGTTGGAGCATAAATGTTTGTTGTTTTGTGTGAAGGTAGAAACAACAGGAATCGACAAAAGGCTGGTTATGTTGGGTCAGTGAAAGTGAGGTGTTGAGGATGGCATGAAATTGTGAGCCTCGGTGAGGAGGAGGATGGTGGTATCTCCAGTAGTAATAGGAAAGTTGGGAAAGGGGAGGGTTTGGGGAAAAGATAAGGAGTTCTGTGTTAGATGCACTGAGTTTGAGATGCCTACAGGACGTCTAGTCAGAAATGTCCAAGAGGCAGTTGGTGATATGAGACTGCAGCTCAGGAGAGAGACTAGAGCTGTGTATGTAGATCTGGGAGTCATCTATGTAGAGATGATAATTAAATCCATAAGATTATCAAGCAAGAGAATATAGTAGGAGAACAATAGAGAGTCCAGGACAGAACCTTAGGGCATACCCAGAGTTATTAGGCATAAGCCTGGATGAAGAACCAGCAAAGGACACTGAAAAGGAATGGTTAGAGGGGTAGGAGGAGAACCAGGTGAGAATGCTGTCATGAAAATGTAGAGAGAAAATGGGATATGGGGTGAGAGCTAGGTTAGTGGTCTCCCTACTTACTCTGTATCCAGAGATGAATCTGGGAAGTGGTCATTTTACAGATGAATGCATGCATGTATAAAGGAAAAGGCATTTATCAAGCACTTATCATGTACTAGGCACTGGGGATAGAGACAGAAAAAGCTTGATAGTCTCTTTTCTTAGGGAGGACATGTTCTATGTGGGAGAGACAATACCCAGCAATGATAGTCAGCATTTATAGGATACTTTAAGGTTTATGACACACTCCTCATACATTATCTCATTAGATCTCTGGGAAATGGAGGCTATTATTAATCCCATCTTACAGATTAGGAAACTGAGGCAGACAGACATGAAGTGACTTCCTCAGGGTCATACAGCTAGGTAACATATCTAAGGAAGGATTTAAACTCAAATCTTCTTGACTCTAGATCTAGTGATCTCTTCACTGTGCTACCAACACATAAACAGAAGTTCAGCTGCGGAGCAAATAGAAGAGTCTAGAAGTCTCAAGGGCACAGCAGAAAAGCCCATGGCGAGGCCCAGAAGTCTCATTTTAGGGTAGTAGGAAAGATGACAGAGCTAAGGGTCTGAGGGTAGGGCAGATGGCAGAGCCTGGTGATCTCCTATCTCACAGGAAGGAATAGAGCCAATAGCTCCCATTTCATAGGATCCATGTGAGCCACCCTGATGGCTTCTGGGCTGAGGAGGGAGTGAGTGGGAAAGGCAAGGGGAAGAGTATCCTTAGTAATGGTGAGGCGAGACTTTGAGCTCCCAGGTCGTCCCAGATGGGGGGGAGGATCAAGGAAACTGAGGCCCAGGGAGTTGAAATTTTTGTCTAAGAAGTAACTATGGGAGCCAGTCCTTGCACTCAGATCCTCTGGCTCTGAACTCCATATCCTTTCCACTCGGTCCTGCTGCCTGTCCTCCAGACAAGAGATCAATGAGCACATTTGAGCCAAACAGACCAAAAGATCTTTTCTTTGATAAAGGTAATGGTACAACCTGGAGCTGTTGCCCCTGGGCCCTAGTAATGCAAGAACAAGGGCAGGAGCAGAGGAGGTAATAAGAGAAAGCCCATGACTCTAACAGAGGAGCCCAAAGGGTGGGCTTCGAACAAGTCTGGAGATCTCTTGGCTTTTAAAATATGCCCCGTGATTGCCTGCCTCATTCAACTTAGCCAGTCTTTCAGTAGTGACTGATTCCATCTGACCCCCCCTTCCCCTTTGGCAGGTAGAAAAAGGTTATATTTGCATAAAGCCATCTGTGCAGATCCTTGCTATTCACTGTGCCCCTTCTCTCCAGGCAGCCTAGAGATCAGCACCTGGCAGACAGGACAGCTCCCAACCCTCTAGCCAACTCTGGGCTCAGAACCCAACTGGTGCATTGGGGAGAATGCTGAGCTGAGGAGTCACAAGACTAGAGTTCAGACTTGGTTTTGCCCCTCAATACATGGCAGTGGCGGGGGGGGGGGGGTTGTGCTTTGGGCAAATCTTTTCATTCCTCTGAGCCTCAGCTACTCCTCTGTAAAGTGAGGTGATTGTGTCATATGGCTTCCAAGGTGCCTTCCAGCTCTAGACAGATGATCCCTTGTTGCTACCAATACTCTCTGGCAAGTCCTACTTCCTTTACAACATTCCCTTTTCCTTTATCGACACCCTCTGTCCAGCCCAGCCCAGCCCAGCCCAGATAAGAGAACAGTTGGTCAACAGGATTTAGTTTTTGTTTGTTTGTTTTTAGTAACTCAACAAACATTTAATAAGTTCTTACCATATGTTAGGGACTAAGAACCAGGATTTAAAAAAATAATCCCTGCCCTAACAGAGCTTATATTCTAGTGGGAGAGACAACATGTAAGTTGTTGCAGTTGAGTGTTTCAGTCATGTCTGACTTTCTGTGACCCAGTTTGGGGTTTTCTTGGCAGAGATACTGGAGTGGTTTTATAGATGAGGAAACTGAGGCAAACAGGGTTAACACAGGGTCACACAGATAGTAAGTGTCTAAGACCAGATTTGAACTTATGATTACAAGTGCAGTGCTCTATCTACTTTGCCACCTAACTGCTCAACATGTAAACTACTAGGCACATGTACCATCACTGAGAAGGTCATATTAGGCCTAATAATAGGCCTATATGGGGATCAAAGCTTGGTACTTGCCCCATAGGCCTGATGAAATGATACCAAAGACTCCCCATTCCTTTGGGAGAATATAGGAAGCCATTATGGTGGAGAGATGGTCTTGGACTTAAGAGTTTGGGTAAGAGTTTGACTAGAGAGAAAGGTCAAGAAGTTCTTAGGAGATGGTAGTTGTGAGAATGGATGCATTCTCCAAGACACAGTACATGGCTACAGGCAGGGTGTTGGAGGAGGATGAGAAGCCAGCAAATAGGCCCACAAGAAGCTGTCAGAGAAGTAGAAGGAGAGTGAGGAAGTGGTAGTATCTTAGAAGCCAACTGAGGAAGACAAATCCAGCAAGGGGGAGGGTCAATTAATCAATCAGTATGCATTTATTAAGCACCTACTCTTATGCCAGGCACCATGGATACAGACAAAAGTGCAACAGGTTCTACTCTCAAGAAGCTTATATTCTAATGATGGGGACAACTTGTATCTATAAAAGCATATGTTTATTGATTTTTAATTTTTATTTTCAGTTCCAAATTCTCTCCCTTCTTCCATTCCCTCCCACCCATAGAGAAGGCAAGAAATGCCATACCCATTACATATGAAGTCATGAAAAACATTTCCACATTGTGTTAAAAAATCAAGAAAAACAAATGAAAAATGTGAAGTATATATTTATAATTGATGTAAAATGAAGAGGAGGTAAATGCTTGGGGCAGCTAGGTGGCTCAGTGGATAGCGTGCTGGGCCCGAAGTCGGGAAAACTCATTTTCCTGAGTTCAAATCTGGCCTCAGACACTTACCAGCTGTGTGACTCTGGGCAAAGCAATTAACCCTATTTGCCTCAGTTCCTCATTTGCAAAATGAGCTGAAGAAGGAAATGGCAAACCACTCCAGTATCTTTGCCAAGAAAACCTCAGATGGGGTCATGAAAAGTTGGACACAACTGAAAACAACTGAACAACAAATAGAGGCAGCAGCTGGGTCAAGTGAAGCCTTCCTTGAAGTGGAGAGGACCCGAGGATTCTCCAAGGTGGAAAGATTTGAGTGGAGAGGCATAATGAAGATTTTGGACAGAGGGAGACAAGGAATGAATGGTAAAGATGAAAAGGAGGCATCAAAGATCCAGATGAAATGGTAAAACTCAGAGGGGGATGCAGTGGGTTAGAACAGTATACTTGGAATCACCCTAGGTCCTGAGTTCAAAACCTGCCTCATACACTAGCTGTGTGACTTTGGGAAAGTCACTTAACCTCTGTCAGTCTCAGTTTTTTTCATCTGAAAAATGGGTAATAATAGAGAGTAGTTCCTGAGGTTATTGAGTAGATAAAATGAGATAAAATTGGTAAAGTTCTCTGCAAATCCTAAAATACTATCTAAATGCTAGCTATCATTACTATTGTATGAAGAGCTCCAAGATGGGAGAAGCCGCTGTCTCTCAAGACAGGTAATTTCACTTTGAGACAGTTAACATTGTTAGGAAGCTTTTCTTCACTTTAAGTCAAAATGTATCTCCTTGCTGCTACCTGATTCTGCCTTCCACATAGAATGAGAAGGTACATTGATTTCTCTTTGGCTGAAGTGGGGAAGAGAAAGGAAGGCAATAAACATTTATTTAACATCCACTATGCGCTAATCAGGGCAGGTGGGTGGTACAGTAGATAGAATGCCAGGCCTGGAATCAGGAGGACCTGAGTTCAAATCTGGCCTCAGACACTTACCAGCTGTTTGGCCGTGAGCAAGTCGGTTCACCCTGTTTGCCTCAGTTTCCTCATCTGTAAAATGATCTGGTGAAGGAAATGACAAACCACTCCAGTATCTTTGCCAAGAAAACCCCAAATGGGGTTAAGGAGAGTCCAGTATGATTAATGAAATAAGGAAAAATGTGCTAATCACTTTACAAATATTATCTCATTTGATATTCACAATCCTCAGAAGGGGAGATAAGAGCTTAGGGTTAGAGAGAGAGATATGTCTTGCACACAGTAGGTGCTCAATAAATATTTGATTTGGTTTTAGGTGTTTGACACAGATGTGGGGCTGTGGCTGGTGGCTGCTGTTAGGAGCCAAGGTCGTCAGCTGAGAATGAAGGAAGGTGGGGTGGAGATTAGGGAGGAGATGCTCGGAAACAGTGGCTGAGAGGGCCTCGGGGAAATCAGTTGGAGATGAATGAAAGGTTTTCCAGGCAAGCCTTCCATTAAAAGAGACAGTGTCTGCCAAGGAAAACCCAACGCGGGTGAGAGTTCGGTATTTGAAAAGGAAAAATTTTACCGATCATTCAGTCGATGAATGTGGGTGGGTGGGGGACGGAAGTTCTAAATATGTAGCGCTGCACTATATATGTGTTCATACTTCATGAAGCCCCTTTGGAATCTTCTTCTCTGGAGACTCTGAGCAAGACTTTATCAAATTTGAATGGTGGCTGCTTGAGGAGGTTGGGGGTCAGTGGGGAGGAAGCCTGTAGATGGCCTCTTTTTGGTCTGTGATTGATCCTTCTAGTTCTGGGAGAATGCCTCCTACTGGGACTTGACTGATGGAAAGCTGCATGTGATGTCAGGCAAGCCACTTCCTCTCATAGGGCCTCAGTTTCTGGATCTGTAAAATTCAATTAAATTCAACGAGCATGAACTAAATGCTTGCTATGTGCCAAAGGGTTAGATTAGATGATCTCTAAAGTTCTTTTCCATTCTAAAACTCTTTGTTTTAGACCCTTAACACAGGGCTTGGCACATAAATGCTTATTGATTGACTGACAGACCTTCTAGCTCTGGCAATCTGTTCATATAACATAAATTGCTTCTTAAATGAAGTAGTTCCTGCCCTCAGAGAACTTCCATTCTATAAGTCGGATACAGTGAGAACGGAGAAAAGGAAACCCAGAGTCATGTGAGGAAGGAGGAGAAGGAAGAGGAGAAGGAGGAAGAGAAGGAGGAGGAGGAGGAGAAGGAGGGACAAAGTGGAAAGGGGGAGGTGGGGTCAGGGAAGGCTTCATGGAGATGGCAAAGCTTGAACTGAGCCATGGAAGAAGAGCAGGCTGAGCCATGGAGGAAGAGCAGGTTGGAACATATAATGCATTGGGGAGGGTGGGGCTTAAAGTGAGATTCAAAAGGTAAGATGCAGTTAAACTGTGAAGGAATATGCCGGACTGGAGCTCTTGTGTTCTATTGGAGAGGCAAGAGGAAGGCCCCTCCCACTCAGACAGTCTGTGTTCTAACGGTCCTCCCAGCTCTGACATTCTATGTTCTAGGGACCCTCCCAACTCTGACATCCTGTGTTCTAGAGGCTCTCCCAGCTCTGACATCCTGTGTTCTAAGGACCCTTCCAGCTCTGACATCCCGTGTTCTAAGGGTCCGTCCCAGCTCTGACATTCTGTGTTCTAAGGACCCTCCCAGCTCTGAGAGTCTGTTTTCTAAGGTCTATCTCAGCTATGGCATTCTATATTCTAAGGTCCCTCTTAATTAAGACACTACCTGTTCCAAGGGCTCCCCAGCTCCTAGCCCTATGACCTTGAAGTCTTCCCATTGGATAGCTCCCCTTCCTGAAGACCATTCCTTTGGGACCACCATTTCAGGCCTCCCCAGCTTCTCATCTGGGCTCAGACTGGAAGGAAACCCTTTGGTTCTCTTTAGCACTAACAAAGAGAGGAGAGGTCAGCTCCTCTTGAAAGGCTTCTCAGCAGTGAGGTAGAGCTTTCTCCATAGAACTGGTAAGGAAGGACCAATTAGGGACAATTATAGTCCGAGCAGCCCACTGCGTAGTGAATGGGCTTAGCACCACTCTCTGTGTCCTGTGGTGACACTGGCTTCTGTTTGGGCTGCCATGTCTACACGGAAAGGAGGACTTCCTGACTAATTGGCGTCTTCCTGTATCTACAAAGGAAAATGGAAACTGCTTAATAATTTGGTATTTGATAAAGAAAAAAAAATGGATAGATGAAGGGTGTAGGAGATAGGGGAGGGAACATTAGAGACAGTAAGTGACTTTCCTAGGGTCACGCAGCCTTCTTGGATTTTTTCCAGCTAAGCCTGACCATTAACAAAATGGCAATCTTGTTCTCTCCTCTTTCTGGCGATTAAAACCTGTTCACTACGAAAGAAATGATAACCTCAGTCACCCTAAGAAGGTAAGGTGTTTTTGGTCCTCCCTGAATTTATACTCCCAATGGGTAGTCATTGACCATGTCTACAAAGTAGAAAAAAGTAAAATATATCTACAGGGGCAGCTAGGGGGCGCCATAGTGCATAGAGCACTGTCCTGGAATCAGGAAAGTTCAAATCTGCCCTCTGACATGGACTAGCTGCATGACCTTGGACAAGTCACTTAATCCTGTTTATCTCAGTTTCTTCATCTATAAAATGAGCTGGAGAAGGAAACGGCAAAGCACTCCAGTATCTCTGCCAAGAAAACCCCAAATGGGGCCACGAGGAGTCAGACACAACTGAATAAACAACAACGCTGGGGAAGTTAGAGCTTCTTTCAGCATCAACCTTCCTCTAGGGAAGGAAGGGAGGGGCACATAGTTTCCCTTAGAGGATCATCAGGTGCTTGAGGGAAGAGACTTGCCTTTTGGGCAGGGAGCAGACCCAGGAAGCAGCAGGAGCCTGCATCTCTGGTCCTTTTGGCGTCAGGGAAATTTATTCCTTTGGACGACTGTGCCTTCCTTCTGATCCCAGTCCCTGGTTTATAGAAAAATAAAGTCATTTTTCCCCAGCCTATAATCGTACTCATAATTATAATAACCATCACCATATCTAGCATGTATGAAGTGCTTTCGGATTTCTAAAACACTTTTAAAAAATTTTTCATTTATTTATTTATTTATTTATTTATTCATTTATTTATCTATTCATTCATTCATTTATTTATTTATTCATTCATTTATTTATTTATGTTTTATTAACTTATTTGATCACAACTCCATGAAGTAGATTATTATATTATTATTAATATAGCAGTACATATTATCTTCATAGACAGAGGTTAAGTGACTTGCCCACAGTCACACAGCTAATAATTGAGGGAGAATTTGAACTCAGGTATTCTTGACTTTAGGACCAGCCTTCTATCCTTGACTGTCAAAGATTCAGAGCTGAAAGTTCCCCTTGTCCCACCCCCTCATTTTATAGTGAAGGACACCATAGAGATGAAGTCAGGGTGTGCTGGAGCTGGCTCATATGTCTTTGGAGAGTTGATAGTTGATTTTTCAGTGTGAGCATTTGCATTTCAACAAATGTTACAAACCAGGGCCTGATTTATTCTTTTGCTAATTGTGTGGACTTAAGAAAGTGCTAGGGAAAATATTGATAATGCAGATCAGACTTTAGTATGTCATGCATACATTCCCCCCCCCATCCCAGAGCCGGCTGTTAAATATTCACCCCTGGGATAAAGTGATTTGCCCAAAGTCCCTAGGATCTCATGAACAGAGACCTCTGTAGGAGCTATCTTTACCACCTGGTTTGGGGGGCCAGTAGGTCTCTTTTCAAGTTCGGGCTGTCATGCCTCTTATATTATTCATGCCTCTAAGAGGGACATGGCCATACTCTGGTTTCAAGCCTGAATGAATAATTCATTCCCCAGATATTATTTTATTGATGTCTTTTCAGAATCAGCACCAGGCTTCTGGGTAGCTGGGGGGAGGCTTTTGGTGATGGGAAACCATGAGCCTGGTACTTTATTTTGTTGTTGGTTGGTTGTTTTTTAGGGAAAGGGTAGGAGTAGAGGACCAGAGTCATAAGCAAACGTAAAAAAAAAGTTTGAAAGAACAATGATGTAACTTCTTTGATGCTAGGTTCTGCTACTGAGCTGTCCTCTTGGAGGCAGCTGTCATATGCTGTCCCTACCTCACAGCCAAAAACTCCTCTACACCTTCATCCTACAGTAAATCAGGAACCATGGGAAGGGGAATGTCAGAGGAGGTAGGGGAAAACAGTTGCAGAATTGGAACCCAGGTCCTTGGACTTCCTTCCAATCCAATGCTCTTTCCCTGCATCACAAACTAGTCTAACCTGTAGACTGCTTTTTACAGATGAGAAAAGAGAGAGGATACTGTTTGTCTTGGGCCCTGCAAGTGGTGAGCCGCCAAGCTGGGATTGGAGCCTTGGACCTGTGACTCAAATCTAGTCCACTATTCCAATATGCCCCACTGGTTCCCGAGATATATAGCCTCCTGAAAGCGGGAGCAGGAGCCGGCCTTGGCTTTGGGGCCTCCTGCTGAAGACTGCAGCTGCGACTGATTTCTCATCTGCCTGGCCCATGCTACCCAGCTTCCTATAATATGGTTATAAATCATGTTTTCAACCAGGCCAGTTTTGAAGGTCACCTGTAATCAAACTGTCGGCAGGGCATCTCGGGGGCTGTGGACACCCAGGGAGCCCGGGAAGATGGGGTCTTGGGAGCTTTAGGAGTGGCCTCCGGGCTCAGAGGGAGAGAGGAGGGAGGCATGTCAACAAAGGGAGGGAGATGGAGGCCAAAGAGCGCTCACTGGCCAGCTGCCTGGTGACAGCTGCTCCCACCCGCAAGGCAGTGAGGATAATGAGGAAAAGCCTCTGGTTCTGGAGAATTGGGAGCCTGTCTGTCTGGCTTCAAGGAGAAGGGAGGGGAGCAGCCCTCCTCCACTACATAACAACTCACCCTTCCATTCCTGCCTTTCCCTCCTATCCACACGTCCTTTATATGAGCCCAGAGAGTCGGGTTCAAATTCTGGTCTGAACATTTTCTCAGGGTTCTGATGAGACCTAGACAGAGCACTGGATTTGGAGGCCAGTGGACGAACTTGGAGTCAGGAACACTGCCTCAGATACTCAGTAGCTGTGTGGCCCTGGGTAAAGCCATTGGACTTCCCGAGCCTTGGTTTTCTCATCTGTAAAATGGATTGTGCTGAGGCTCAAACAAGATAGTAAATGCACAGCACTTTTGCAAACCTTAATGTGCCACATAATCTTTGGAACGTCATGTCATACCCTGTGCAGATTTGTGGGTTTACATACAACCATTTCAGTTCTGTTTGTATATAGAAATGTTATTCTTATTTGGGGTTCAATAGGTTTAGAATGTTTCTATTATATTTAAAAAAATAAAAGTAAGACAATTTTTCAAAAGTTAAAATAAGAATCACATCACCTCTTTCCCTCACCTCCTCATCTGTAAAATGTAAAATCTATAAAATAATAGTAAAACTTATCTTATAGATTATTGTGAAAATCCAATGAGATAATGTCAATAAAGTGCTTTACAAACCTTAAGATGCCACAGAAATGTCAAGTGTTGTTATTCAGAGTCTAAAGATCCAGGTTTAAATCTCAGCTTGGTATTTTATTGTCTCTTTGACTTGGAGTAAGTAAATTCTAGTATCTTCCTCTGCTGATTTATTCAATTTATCCTGTCCACAGCTTGTTTGTACATCCAGTCCAATCCAATAAACATTTGTTAAGCTACAATGGTGTGCCAAACACCATGCTAGGCAATGGGGATTAATAAATCAATAAATATTTAATTATTAATTAATATTAAATACAATATAAATATATTATATTTAATACAATATAAAAATATCAAATATATTATATTTACATATGATAATATATTGAATATATTATATATTAAATATAATATAAAATAAAATTAATATTAATTAAAATTAATTAATACAAAAGAAAGATGGTTCCTGCCCTCAATGAGCTTACAATCTAAAGGAAGAGAGAATGCACAGACGGTGGCAGGAAAGGGGAGGAGTCACTGGAGGCACCCCCCAGAGGGCCATCTTGTTCCATGAAGCTGAAGCCAGTCAGAACAACAGATGGTAAAGCAGAGTGGATTGTTCTCGTGTGGTCTCCCCCCATGAAACTATAAACTCCTTGAGGGCAGGGTTTGTATTTTATCTTTCTTCTATCCCCCATGCTTAGCACAGAGCCTGGTACATAGGAGGTGCTTAATAAATTTTTATTGACTGAGCAGATAGATGATGCAGTGGATGGAGTGCAGGCCTAGAGTCTGGAAGACTCGTCTTCCTGAGTTCAAATCCAGCCTCAGAAGCTTACTAGCTGTGTGACCTGGGGCAAGTCACTTCACCCTGTTTGCCTCAGTTTCCTCATCTGTAAAATGAGCCAGAGAAGGAAATGGCAAACCACTCCAGGATCTTTGCCGAGAAAACCCCAGATGGGGAGAGTTGAAAATGATTGAAGTACAAAAACTGACTGGCTTCCCCTCAGTCCCGTCTCATTTTCCTCCTCTGTCCAATAAGGCCCCGATCTCTAAGGTCCCTTCCAGTTCAGACTCAAGGGAATGTTCCTTTCTGTGGTTTTCCTCTGCCCACAGGGGGACGAATCCCCAGGGAGCATGGGAATAGAAGAGCATTCTTCCCTGATTTTCCAAGCGTTCTGATTGGGCGGGGGGCGGATATAGGGGGAGGTAGCAGGAGTCGTAGGATCATAAGCATAGATTTAGAGTTAGAAAGGACCTCACTGACTATCTAGTTCATCTCTCTTATTTTACATATTAGGAAACTGAGGCACAGAGTGGTGAAGTGATTTGCCCAGGGTTACTCAGCTAGTAAAGTATCTGAGGCCAAATTTGAACTCAGGTCTTTCTTACTCCCAGGTCCACCTCAGTATCCAGTAGCCATCTAGCTGGAGTGGTGGGGAATAGGGACCAAAATCTGCACTGGGGAGATCATTCTACAAATAGTCCACTTCCTTAATAAGCTCATCTTCTATTGGGGTGGACAATGGGTAACATAAGGACCTATAAAATCTTTCAAGTAATTTGGTAGAAGGGCATTAGCAGTTCTAAAGCCTCTTATAGGGGCAGGTGTTTAAGCTACACGTGGAGGGAAAATAGGGGATACTGAGTGGTCAGAGGTGAGGAGAGAGGGCAATCTGGGCATGGAGGTAGACTGGGCAAAGGCGCAGAGATAGCACTATCACGTGTGAGGAGAGACAAGGTCGGTTTAGTTAGACTGCTGAGTGCCTAAGGGGGCGATGAGGGTGTGAGGAGGCTAGGAAGGGAAGTTGGAGGCAGGTGGTAAAGGTCGCTTGACACCAAACAGTCATTTGTTATTGTTTTTGAAGACCAATGACATCATGGGGTCATGACTTGACTTGTGCGTGAATTGGACTTAAGTGAGGCATCTTCTGCATCATGGACCTTTATGGCATTCTGGTAAGGCCTTGGGATCGCTTCTCAGAATATTGCTTTTAAATGCATAAAACAAAATAATAGGATGACAAAAGAATTCAATTGTACTGAAATGCAATTATTAAAATATACTTTTTAAAAGTTCCCAGATCCCAGGTTAAGAATGCTTGCTTTAAAGGCTGGAGATGACATCACGGAGGCAGGGAAGAGAGGACAGGAGGATGTTGTAGGCTTAGGGAAGGATATAAGCAGAGATATGGAGGTGGGAGATCTCAGGCCATGCTTGGGCTGTAGTGAGCATAGACTGTATGGAGGATATTAATAAGGCAGGAGGGGTTGCAGAGGGCCCTGAACGCCAGACAGAGGAGTTAACTCATTATGATCTGGTGTCTGGTCCCTCAATGTCCATTCTTATCTGGTGACTCCACTGCCTGCCCTCTTATCCTGGCTTCCTACAAGGGGTAGCTGCTTTAGTGGGGTGGCCCAAAAAATCACTCAGGGTTAAGAGATTGTGGGGTGTAAGAGCTGGGATGGACCTTAGAGGGAGATAAAAGTGTTCTTTGGAACCAGGAGACTTGGGCTAAAATCCTGACTCCCCTACTCGCTATCTGTATGACCTTGGGCAAGTCACTTAACTTCTCATGGGCCACAGGGTCCTCTCCATAAAATGAGAGGGTCAGATCAGATGACAGCTCACATTTATAGAGGACTTTAAAATTTGCAAGCTTATTTGAGCCTCACAACCATGGGGGCTAGGTGCTATTATTATTTTATGTTATTATTTATTATTTTACAGATGAGGAAACTGAGGCAAGTGAAGTGCCTTGCCCTGGGTCACATAGCTAGTAAGTGTCTGAGGACAGATTTGAACTCAGATCTTCCTGAGTACAGGCCCGGTGCTCTAGGTGCTCTAACCACTGCACAACCTAGATAACATCCAACGTCCCTTTCAGCACTAAATCTGCAGTCCTCTATTACCCGAGATCTTTAAAAAGCCAATACCGTCTTTTGATGGAATAGGAATCAGAGAGGACAGAGTGAGTTGCCCAAAGCTAATAAGTAACAGAGCTGGGATAATCCCAGTTCTCCTATCTTTAAGTCTATTGAGTTCAAAGATACCCTTCTGGCCAAAGGATTGAGAATCCTGGAAATCACTTACATCTCAGCTTTGCATCCTGTAGGGGGAGGGGTATGCGCCTCACTTTAAGCAAGCTGGATAACAACATTTCTCCATTCAATCAATAACATAAATTAGGGGCTTATTATTTGCATTAGCAAAACAGTCTTCATTTTATTGTAGCTGGGTTACTGGCCCTGTCCTTCCACCGTGCACAATCTGCTCTGCCTGGCACCAGCTCATGTGGATTCTCGGGGAGCCTGTTTCCAGGAATGCATCACAGAGGGCCTTGTCTTCCATTTCAAAATGTGTGCAAGCATTCTGACTATCTTCTGTCTGCTTCTTGTGTGAAAAACCTTTTAGTTGGTTATGTGGCAGGGACTGAGTGTTCATACAAAAGGCTCCAGGGGAGAAACTTGGCTCTCTTTCCTTCCTGCTGGGCATTAGGCACAAAGATGACTGTGGTAGCTTTGGAGGTCTAGTGCGGGAAGTTGGCACCACTGATGGACTGGCCTGTGAGTAACTGACCTCCAAAGCAAACCTGTGTTGGGAGTAGGGCTGCTATCTGCTTGCATCACCTTTCTTTTGGTACTGCACCTTGTAAGATCTCAAAAGAGCTGTGAGAAGTCCAGGGGCTGAGCCTGGAAAAAGCCAACTGTGAGTAGTGACCATTTGACCCAGCCCAGCAGTGGATCAACCCAACAGTCAAGATGTCATCACCTGAAAGGATGAGAGATTTGACTATTGGCTATGCCATACTCAGAAACAAAGTTGGTGGTAGAAATGTTGGTGACCACTGCTCTAACTTCTGAATGACTAATCATTTTATTAATAATGCTAACATTTTATTAATAAAAGGAATGGTCATTTGGTTTCTTCTCTTAGACTAAAGATGAATAATGGCACTGCCCTGTGCCCTTGGAAGAGTAGGTATTCCTGAAGGTGGCAATCAACTCTGATTGGTTAATAATTAATGAGAAAGAGTGAATATTATAATGAGAGGTAGACCTATTCTAACGAGGGGCTAGGGAACATGACTTTGATAAAGTCATTTACTTCCAAATCACCCACCCAGACCTGAGTAGAGTACAATGGTCTTCCCCACGTGGGTGGAGTCTGAACAAGATTGTTAGGAAAGTTAATCCATGGGGCAGCTAGGTGGCCCAGTGAGTAGAGCACCTGCCCTGGAGTCAGGAAGACCTGAGTTCAAATCCGCCCTCAGACACTTGATGCAATTACTAGCTGTGTGACCCTGGGCAAGTCAGTTAACCCCAATTGCTCTGCCTTCCTCCCTCCATAAAAAAAAAAAGAAAGTTAATCCAATCTTCTTATCAGCACTGTCCTTCAGAGATTGAACAATTTACAGGAGTCTGAAAAAAACCCTGGTTCTAATTCAATAGTTGCTTATTAATATGAGGGAGAAATAATCATTTCTCTCACAATCAAATATTTTTATTTTTAAAATTTGCTATCTTCTATTTTTATGTAGTAAAAATGACAGCTAGGATTGAAACAGTACTTGAAGATTTGTAAGGCACTTTAAATATATATTTTCATTTGATCCTCACAACAACCTTGGAGCTAGATAACATTATTATCCCTGTTTTATGGCTGAGGAAATGGAGGCAGACATGTTTTCACCAGGATGCAACGCTAGTTAAGGGTAGATTTGAACTCAGCTCATCATGACCCCACTGAACCATCCAGCCGACTCATTCCCTTCATTTCCCCATGTAGGTAACCCACCCAGAGAGCCATCCCCTATAACAAAGAAAGAGAAAGAAGAAAAAAAATCATAAGACTAATTTATTAACTACGTCTGACATTACATGAAGAGTTCCCTAGCCATAGCGCTCCCCCAGCTCCCACTTGTGTAAAGAAGGATGGGGCTTGTCTTATCCCTTCACCAAGCACCCTGCATTGTGTTAGACACTGGGGATGCTAAACCAATGATAATAATAGTATCTACAGTGTGTGCCTCCCAGGGCCATGGGGAGGTTCAGACAAGACAATGCACGTAAGGGGATGTCAGGTGTTATTGGGGTGAAAGTTGCTTCCCAAGCCAATTTTGCATATCACGTCCAACTTTGGTATTGATTTTCACTACAAAACAAGAGCTGTGTTTCTCTGGAAACACTCTGTGCCTCAAAACATAACAAATTCTCTTTGAAGAACGTAGCCTTTATTTACCTTTTGGGGGCAGCCCTGTAGTGTAATGGAAAGAGTTCTGAATTTGGAATAGGGTCTCAGCTTTGTCATCTGTAAAATGAAGGGGGTGGGGCCGGATGAGTTCTGAGGTCCCTTTCAGCTCCAGATCTTGGACCCTGTGCTCCCTCTCTGGGCCTCCATTTCGCTTTCTGTCAAATGTGCAGGTTGAACAAGCATGGTCTTGAGGGTTTTTTTTTCCCCTTCAGGAAGATGGAGAACAACGTTCTCTAATAAATCACTGAACACGAATGCTAAATAGCTGCCATTTGCTTTCTTTTAGGCACCAAAGAGACACAGTTCTGGTGCAGAAGAGCCCCACGTGGCTCCTGAACTTCTCCCAAACCTGCTCCTTGGCTTGCCTCTAGAGCCAGAAAAGACAGTTAGCTCTCCCTTGGCCGAGCTGACTCAGTACCCACCCCCCCCAGCTCCAAACACAGGCTGCTGGGTTTCAGAAATGAATCTGGGTTGAAGGGAGGGGGAGATGGAGGAGCCCAGCAGGGGCCAGAATGCAACATGCAGCAGGAAGCTAGTAAACAGGGATGGTGGGGAGCAAATTTATTGGAACAGGCACACCTGGAGACAAAGTGCAGGTGGCCTTCCCCAGAAGCAAATCCTATACATAGGATCACAGGACCGGAGAACTGGATGGGACCTTAGAGATCATCAAATGTGGCCCCAAATGGCAGGCTCTGGGTTTATGTGGACTGGGTTTGATCTGTAGGGACTTCTCACAGTTACTCTTAACTCCTCTTAATAACTGTGCCCCTGGCTTTCCCAGGAAATATCACAATTTGGCTTATAGACATTTGCAGATGTCTTATAGGCATCTTGAACTGGGGTCCAAATTGGAACCATTACAGTCTCTCTCAAATCCTCCCCTCTTTCTGACTCTTCTCTTTCCGAAGGGAGTGCTGCCATCTTTCTATCTCTCCACAATTCCCTCTCCCTTATTCCCTGTACCCAGCCAGTAGCAGTCTTGCTAACATATCTCAAATCTGTCTCCTTCTCTCTGCTTAAAAGGACACTCCTCTGGTTCAGGCCATCATTTTTCACCTGGGCTACTGCAATAGCTTTTTAATTGGTCTCTCTGCCTCCAGGCTCTCTCCTCTTCCAACTCTCCTATTAAATTGTTATTCTTAATATCAGGTTTGATCGTGTCACTTTCTCATCCAAGAACTGGCGGCTCTTCATGTCTTTGATAAAAAAAAATCCTCTGCTTTGCTTTTAAGCTCTTCACAATCTGGCTCCTGCCCTCTTTATAGACTCAACCTATGTTCCAGCCAAGCCTAGTTTGACTTTTACCTGACATTCTTCCATCTTCAAGGCTACACGATCCGTCCTTAGGCCTAGAATGCCCTTCCTCCTCATCTCTACCTCTTAGTACCCCTGGATTCCTTCACAGCTCAGTTCAAGTGCTTCTTCCTATAGAAAGTCTATTCTGAACTTTCCAATCACCAAAGCCTCCTTTCCCCAACTTTGTATTCACTTTGTCAATATTTTGCATGTACTTTTCTGTGTACATGTTCCTCCTCCTCCCCTTGCTGCTCCCATAGACTTTCGTTTTTGCTTGTGCTTCTCCAGTGACTAGCACATAGTAGGTACTTAGTATATGCTTGATGAAGGAATGAATGTTGTATCCAAAAGGCCGAGAGCTCTCAGTTCCCTTCTAAGCACTCAGGTTAATAGGATACTGAATATAAGATAAGCTCCACTTGGCCCAGCAACAATTGTGAAACAGAAAGGTACACTCCAGCCAATTAATAATCAAAATAACTCTCTCTCTCTTTGGTGAATCTCAACATTCTCTGGAGACTGAGACAGTCCTTTCGACTTATAGTCCCATGCTAAAGTCAAGGCCATCTCTGAAAAGGGAAGATACTGGGTCTTATTAGATCCTTCCTCCACTTCCTTATGCTTGCACATACATAGAACTTATAACCATAGTGATGGGCAACATCCAGGTCGGCTCCTCCATATTGTGGCTCAGTTCCTTGAGGCTCCTCCGTTCCAGTCTCACCATATCCTGAAGCTCTTCCACTCAATCCAGGAATTTAGTACTACCTAGAAATGCCCCCTCTTCTCTCCAGAAGGCCTGCAGTCGAGGAACTTTACCTCCCTGTCCAGGACGCTAGTCTCTGGAATTCATCAACTTATCCTGGAACTCCTCCCCATTCTAACACTGCTCCATCTGCAGTTATCTCTCTGTCCACATGCTTCCCTCTTGGAGTCCTTTGATTCCCTGTGGGTATCCCTTCTCTTCTCTGCATTTCTCATCTCTAATTCTTTCCAGCTTCAAAGCTGTCATTCACTGTTGCTGCCATCTGGTCATGTCATGATTAGAAGTCATCTGCTTCTTCCTCAAAAAGAGTCATCACTATTTTGTGAGTCTACATGCCTGGGGGCTTTTCAGCTCTTTTGGAAGTCAGGCCCACAGCCATACCCTGTTAGCAGGCACACAAAAGGTAATCATCAAGACCCTTTCCAGCTCCACTCACACTAGCCTCGGAAATCCCTAAGCCCTCTTCAGGGCAAGGGAATTCCTTTTGACTCCCATCTAACCAGAGTTAGTCACTTTACTCTATATCCCTGTCTGATTAATATAATAATAACTCATATTTTTGTATTGTTTTAGGATGAACAGAGTGCTTTCCTTACAATAACCCTGAAAGGTAGGTAGTGGTTGTTGTCCAGTTGTTTCAGTCATGTCCAACTCTTTGCAATTCCCTTTGGGTTTTTCTTGGCAAAGACACTAGAGTGGTTTGCCATTTCCTTTTCCATGAAAGGTAGGTAGCACAAGCATTATTATCAACATTTTATAGATGATAAAACTTGGGTCCAGGGAAGTAATATGATTTACTCAGGGAAGACATTTACTAAGCTGATGCTGAGCCCAGGGAATAGCTAGTTGTCCAGTTTTGGCTGAAATGTGCAGGGACTACAGAGTCTGGAAAAGTAGGCTGGGGTCAATTTGTGGAGGGCTCGAAATGTCAGGTTAAAGAGTAATGGGGAGCAACTGAAAGCCTTTTAGCAGTCCCTTATGAAGATAACTTGGGCAGATACATGTGGAAGAAGGACAGGAGTGGGGAAAGCCTAGAGGCAGGGCTACCCTTCTGAAATATTTCTTCTTCTCCCCTCATTCAAACCTTACTGATCTCTCAAGATCCAGCTCCAGCCTGTGACCTCCAAGAAGCCTTCCTTGATTAAAGAGTATAATAGAAAGAGTGCTCAAATTTGGAGTTTTGTACCTGGGCCCAAATTCCAATTCTTCTATGTGACCTCGGGCAGGTCTTTTCATTTTTCTAGCTTCTTCTGTAAATTTAGAGTTCAGGACAAGGTGACCTCCTAAGGCCACTTATATCTCTAAATCTTCTTTTCTCATGCTTCTAGTAATTTATTTATCCCCCTCCCCCTCACTTAATAGTATTTTATTTTTTTTCAACTACACGTAAAGATAGTTTTCAACATTCACTTTTATAAGATTTTGAGTTCCAAATTTTTCCCTCCCTCCCTCCCCAAGATAGCAAGCAATCTGATATTGATTATACATGTATAATAGCGTTGAACATATTTTCACAGTAGTCATGTTGTGAAAGAAGAATCAGAACAAAAGGGAAAAACCACGAGAAAGAAAAAACAACAGAAAAATGAAAACAGCATGTTTTGCTCTGCATTCAGACTCCATAGCTCTTTCTCTGGATATAGATAGCATTTTCCATCATGAGTCTTTTGGAATTGTCTTAAATCACTGCATTGCTGAGAAGACCTAAATCTATTGAAGTTAGTCATTGCACAATGTGGCTGTTACTGTATACAATGTTCTCCTGGTTCTGCTCACTTCACTCAGCATCAGTTCATGGAAGTTTTTCCAGGTTTTTCTGACATCCCCCTGCTCATCATTTCTTATAACACAATAGTATTCCATTACATTCATATACCACAACTTGTTCAGCCATTCCCCAAATGATGGGCATCCCCCCAATTTCCAATTCTTTTCCATCACAAAAAGAGCTACTATAAATATTTTTGTACATATGGGTCCTTTTCTCTTTTTTATGATCTCTTGAGATACAGGCCTAGAAGTGGTATTGCTGGATCAAAGGGTATGCACATTTTTATAGCCCTTTGGGTATAGTTCCAAATTGTTCTCCAGAATGGTTTGGATCAGTTCACAGCTCCACCAACAATGCATTGGTGTTCCAATTTTCCCACATCTTCAACAGTTATCATTTTCCTCTTCTGTCATATTAACCAATCTGATACGTGTGATGTGGTACCTCAGGGTTGTTTTAATTTGCGTTTCTCTAATTAATAATGATTTAGGGTACTTTTTTCATATGACTATAGATAGCTTCAATTTCTTCATCTGAAAACCGTTTATTCATATCCTTTGACCATTTATCAATTGGGGAAAGATTTGTATTCTTATGAATTTGACTCAATTCTCTATATATTTGAGAAATGAGAATTTGAGAAATTTGAGAAATGAGGACTTTATCAGAAATACTGTCTGTAAAAATTGTTTCCCAGCTTTCTGCTTTCCTACTAATCTTGGTTGCATTGGCTTTGTTTGTACACAACCTTTTAAATTTAATGTAACCAAAATGACCCATTTTACATTTCATAATGTTCTCTATCTCTTGTTTGGTCATAAATCCTTCCCCATTCCATAGACAGGCAAACTATTCCTTGCTCTCCTAATTTGCTTATGGTATCACCCTTTATGTCTAAATTATGTACCTATTTTGACCTTTTCTTGGTATATGGTATGAGATATTGGTCTATGCCTAGTTTGTGCCATACTATTTTCCAGTTTTTACAGAAGTTTTTGTCAAATAGTGAGTTCCTATCCCAGAATCTGGAGTCTGGGTTTATCAAACAGTAGATTACTATAGTCATTTGTTTTGTGTACCTAACCTATTCTATTGATGCACTACTTTATTTCTTAGCCAGTACCAAACAGTTTTGAGGGTTGATGCTTTGTAATATAGTTTTAGATCTGGTATAGCTAGGCCACCTTCCTTTGCATTTTATAAAATGAATTCCCTTGATATTCTTGACCTTTTGCTCTTCCAGGTGAATTTGTTAGTTCTGTAAAATTTCTAGTTCTATAAAATAAACTTTTAGTAGTTTGGCACTGAATAAGTAAATTAATTTAGGTAGAATTGTCATTTTTATTATATTAGCTTGGCCTCACTATGAGCAATTGATATCTTTCTAATTGTTTAGATCTGACTTTATTTGTGTGAAAAATGTTTTGTGATCGTGTTCATATAGTTCCTGGGTTTGTCTTGGCAGATAGACTCCCAAATATTTATATTATTTACAGTTATTTTAAATGGAATTTCTCTTTCTATCTCTTGCTGCTGGATTTTGTTGGTAACATATAGAAATGCTGATGATTTATGTGGGTTTATTTTATATCCTGCAACTTTGCTAAAGTTGCTAATTATTTTAAGTAGTTTTTTAGTTGATTCCCTAGGATTCTATAACTATACCATCATATCATCTGCAAAGAGTCATAGTTTTGTTTCCTCATTCTAATTCCTATTCTAATCCTTTAATTTCTTTTTCTTCTCTTATTTCTATAGCTGACATTTCTAATACAATATTGAATAATTGTGGTGATAATGGGCAGCCTCGTTTCACCCCTGATCTTATTGGGAAAGCTTCCAGCTTATCCCAATTACATATAATGCTTGTTGATGGTTTTAAAAAGACACTGCTTATCATTTTAAGGAAAACTCCATTTATTCCTATGCACTCTAGTGTTTTTAATAGGAGTTGGTGTTGTATTTTGTCAAATGCTTTTTCTGCATCTATTGAGATAATCATATGATTTCTGTTAGTTTTGTGAATTTTGTTTTGTTTTGTTTTTGCAGGGGGGAAGGTAGGGCAATTGGGGTTAAGTAACTTACCCAAAGTCACACAGCTAGTAAGTATATCAAGTGTCTGAGGTCAGATTTGAACTCAGGTCTTCTTGACTCCAGGGCTGGTGCTCTACTCACTGCGCCACCTAGATGCCCTGATTCCTGTTGGTTTTATTATTGATATGGTCAATTATGTTCATCTACCTCTAAATCTAGTGATCCTTCCTACTCTACACTGATTTCCCTTTCCTCTTACAGTATTCATCATTTATGTCCTTACATCTAGAAATAGATTCTAGTCTGTCTCATGCTATTCTCTCACTGATCCTTCTTTCCCCAACTTGATTTAGCTTCCAGGAGGCAGGCAACACGTTTTCTCCTTCTCGTATTGTTGGCTAAGCCCAGTGCTAGGCACCCAGTGGCCACCAACCAAGACTCAGCTACTGCATAACCTTGGGTAATTCTTCTTTCTCTGAGATTGCTTTTTTGAAATTTGATGGGGTTGGACTAATGCTTCTTAAACTGTGGGTCACAACCCCCAAAATTTGGCAACAGTAAAAGGCTTCTGAATTCACCATGACTACAAAATAATTAAAAATCAAGTGCTTAATGAATCTGAGCTGTTTCTGGCAGCACTTGCCCGTGTTGCATCCTTTTGAACATAGAGCATGTGGACTTTGCACTGAGCATGGCCTCAGGCCATGCAATGCCAATGAACCTGCTGAAATGTGAAAAGCATCCCAAGTGGAAAAAGTTTAAGAAGCTCTGGACTAGGTGAACCCAAAGGCCCCTTTCAGCCCAAAGTCTGATGATTTGATGGCCTATAAAGTTCCTTCCAGCTCTGACAGACTTTGATCATATACCATTAGAGCCATAACTAGGGTGAGCTGACTGAGGCTTTGTCCCAGAGCATAACATCTGGTTGAAGGTATCCGTTTTTCTTGTGATGGTCACAGAAGCACAATATTGGAGCATTGGAAGGAACTTCCATGGCTGTCTAGTCCAGTGAATACACAAAGGAATTTCCATTATAACATGCCCAACAAGATGGTCTGGAGGCTGCCACCCCCGTCTCAGTACTTTTTACCGTCTAATCAACTCTGCTTCCTTACCTGGCCCGACTCCCAGGTTTCTCTCAACATGGTACCCTTCTCTCTGGGGCTGCCTTCCCTGGTTCCTCTGGGCAGGCAGGACTTTTGGGGGTTTGTCTACCCTGTCTCCTGGTGCTATTCCACACTGTGGGTGCAATACCCCACTCCTTATTCTACCACCCTTTTCTCCATTGCCAACAACCTCCTCCTGCCCTTCTCCCTAATCTGTTTTGTTTCCAGAGTCAAGGATTCCAGGGTACAACTCTTTGTACTGTTAGTCTTAAAGGATGCTCCTGAAGCCTCCATCCCCACTTGGACCTACCTGGGTTTTCCCAGATGGCTCTTGACCAAAGAGTCCTTTTCCTCCAGGTACTGGTCTCTTTCCCTCCCAGAGACCCAATTCTACCACAAATGGATGGAAGTGTCAGTAATATGAGGCTCAGTCTTCTCCATCTTGCTGGTCTTCCCAATAACCTAGAGAAACCTGGTGATGCTCCCAAGAGCTAAAAGCACTTCCCCCTCAGCTCATGGGAAGTTTGCTCTTCTTCTGTAGTTCACAATGTCCCCAGATTGGGAGAGGGAGTTGAGAAAAGCAGCTGAAGTGTCCCTGAATTTAGGGTCAGGAGGTGGAGGTCAGCAGGAACAGCACACCAGGCATAGGAGATAGTTTTGTAGAGATGTGTCTTGCCGTTAGTTTAAAAGGCCTTCTTTGTAGATTCCCCTACAATGTAAGAAAAAATGATCTGGGGATTAGGGGGAACTTCTGTTGAAGAACTTCCCCACCTTTTTTGCTCCCCACCCCAACATGTCCCTCTCTGAGCCAAAGCCCTGATTGGCCTGGGGTAGTTACAGTGTTCCTTCTGGATGAGTGCTCCAGACCTCAAAAAGTCCCAGCCTTCAAGCCCGTCAGGAGGAGCTAAGCCCTTCTCTCCTTCTCTGGGAAGGCAGACAGGAGAGGTGCCTACTCAGGGAGAGATGGAGTGACTGTTTTTCCTTTCTTTCCCTCTCAGGCTGTAATTCAGATGCCTGCTTTTCTCCTCCAACAACTCTGGCTGGGCTCTGGCATTTTACGAGGCCCGTCAGGCCTGCTCAGTTAATTACAGCCATCACAATCAATCTCTCCCCCTGTTCATTATCCCTTGAGCCCAGGCTGGTGATATTTTCATTCTGCTTTCCGAGGGATGAAGACTGTTATACCATATAAGGCAGTGGAAGTGGCAGAGGTCAGGCATGGGCTATGGGGTGCCCAGGCATGGAGGTTGGGCTAGTGGCTCTTTATATAGGTGAGAAGCACATAACCAGACTGGATTTCTTGGCATTTACTAAGCCTACTGGGGCTGGGCCCAGGTCACTTACCATGCTGGGCACTTCTTGGAGTCTGGGATCCCATAGAGTGACAATCGGTTATCATAAGGTATTAGTCCCATGACTGGTCCAGCTTACAGAACCATTACAGCATTATCTCTTTATTACAGTCAGAGAGGTTGCTGGGCCTTGAGGGGAGACCAGCCAAGCAGGATGAGGGAGCTTGCTCCAATAGCCGCCCAGAGGTAACAAAGCTGGCACCTCCCCCAGCAGGAAGAGAGCTTGGGATTAGACTCCCCCAGGCCAGTGTTTATTAGAGAGCAGAGCCATGCTGGGCCTGGAAGTGTGTGAGTAGGAGCTAGCACAAACACACACACACACACACACACACACACACACACACACACACACACACACACACACAAACTCAGAGAGACCAGAATACAAATACCCCCTGAGTCTGGTCCTTGTTGTGCACCACACAGCAGCCTTGTCCACTGGCCTTTGGGTTCACATTTGTGCTGCCCCTCTCATTACATAGGATACCCCACACCTCATTCCTATTGTGCATATTTCAGTAGTTCTTGCAGAAGACAATCCCTTAGCTCATATCCTTCCAGGTAGAGTGTAAGCACCATGAGGGCAGGGACTCTCAGTTTTTGTCTTTGAATCCCTGCACCCAGCACAGAGCCTGGCATGCGACATGCTCTTAATGAATATTTGTTGATTGATTGACTAAACAAGCCTGTGACTTGCTTCTGAAATGCCTTGTCCCTTATTCCATATCTATACATACTTTTATTGTCCTTTAGAACAGGGTTTCCTAATTATGTCTTCAGGCATGAGGGGAGGGGTGGCTATGCCAGTGTGGAAATTACTTTCTCAAAATCATTTGGATATGTAATAATGTTAAACTAAATTTCTGGCAGATTTGTTCCTAAAACAGTCTCTCTCTCTCTCTCTCTCTCTCTCTCTCTCTCTCACACACACACACACACACACACACACACACACACACACACACACACACACATACATACAAACAGACAAATGGCCTCTTCCAGGCAGTCTTCTCTGACTAACTCTATTGGGTTCTAGCCAACCCTGGAGTCTGCATCCAACCAATACTTAATTAACTCAGTTTACATTCAGTTCATTTACACTTAGAATGGTAGAACCATTAGAACATAGAGCATCAAAGATGAGAGGGTCCCTTACAATAGACAATGTTAGGTCCAGGAGGATCCTTAGAACAGGGAATGTCAGAGCTGGGAGGGCCTTTAGAATAAAGAATGTTGGAGCAGAGAAGGCCCTCAGAACACAATGTAAGAGCTTGAAGGGACCTTAGAACACAGATCGTCAGAAGCTGGGAGGGACTTTGAAAGATGATGATGATGATGATAATGATGATGGTGATGATGATAGTGGCAGTGATGATGGTGATGGTGATGGTGGTGGTGGTGGTGGTGATGATGATGATGATGATGATGATGGTTATGGTGATAGTGGTGATGATGGTGATGATGTGGTGATGGTGATGGTGGTGGTGGTGATGATGATGATGATGATGATGGTTATGGTGATGATGGTGGTGGTGGTGGTGGTGATGATGGTGATGATGATTATGGTGATGATGGTGATGGTTATGGGGATGGTGGTGGTGGTGGTGGTGGTGGTGATGGTGGTGGTGATGGTGGTGATGGTTATGGTGATGGTAGTGGTGGTGGTGGTGGTGGTGATGGTGGTGGTGGTGGTGATGGTGGTGGTGGTGGTGGTGATGATGGTGATGATGATGGTTATGGTGATGGTGGTGGTGGTGGTGGTGGTGGTGGTGGTGATAATGGTGATGATGGTGATGATGATGATGGTGGTGGTGGTGGTGGTGGTGATGATGTGATGATGGTGATGGTGATGGTGATGGTGGTGGTGATGATGGTGATGATGTGGTGATGGTGATGGTGGTGGTGATGATGGTGATGATGTGATGATGGTGATGGTGGTAGTGGTGATGATGGTGATGATGTGATGATGGTGATGATGATGATGGTGATGGTGGTGGTGGTGGTGGTGGTGGTGGTGATGATGGTTATGGTGATGGTGGTGGTGGTGGTGGTGATGATGATGGTGATGATGCTGGTTATGGTGATGTTGGTGGTGGTGGTGGTGGTGGTGATGGTGATGATGGTGATGATGATGATGATGGTGGTGGTGATGATGGTGATGATGTGATGATGGTGATGGTGGTGGTGGTGATGATAGTGATGATGTGATGATGGTGATGGTGGTGGTGGTGATGATGGTGATGATGTGATGATGGTGATGATGATGATGATGGTGGTGGTGGTGGTGGTGGTGGTGATGATGGTGATGATTTGATGATGGTGATGGTGATGGTGGTGATGATGGTGATGATGTGATGATGGTGATGGTGGTGATGATGGTGATGATGGTGATGGTGATGGTGGTGGTGGTGGTGGTGGTGGTGGTGGTGATGGTGGTGATAATGTTGGCTCATGTTCCCATAGCAATTTAAGACTTGCAAAGTTCTTTTCTCACCACAGCCCTGTGAAGTGGTCAGTGGATTAGGTCTGATAGTCTCTAGTCTGGCATTCTTGTTTTATAGAGGACAGTCGCCCAGAAAGAAGTCACTTGCCCAAGATACCACGATGGATTTAGGCAGTCAGAAGTAGAACACAATTGGGTTGGGGCTTCCTCACTACCAGCCTGGGGCCTTTTGTGCTATGCTGAGAGGATACTTACTGGGTTCTGTTTTCGATGATGCTCAGAGTAAGTAGAGTGTTAGACTCAGAGTCAAGAAGACCTGAGTTCAAATCCAGCATCAAATGCTTCAGAGCTACATTATTTTGGGTAAGTCACTTTACCTCTCTCGATCTTGGTTTCCTCATTTGTAAAATGGGGATAATAATTAAGTAACACACGTGAGCACCTTGTAAATCTTAAAGATCTATATAAATGTCAGCTACTGTGATTACTAGCATTGATATGTTCCTCTAAGAAAGTGCTTAAATCATCCTGTGAGTGCAGAGCCATAGCTAGGATGTTTTTCCTTTGGAGCCTGAAGCAAGTTTCATTAAAACACAAGGAGGACAAGCAGCATGAAAAGTGTCCCTAAACCAAATTTCAAAGATGGATTTAGTCGAGTACTGGAGGAGACAGAGGCCCAAGGACCCCTTAAGGCTACCCTGCTGTGTGTGGGGGAAGAGGAACTCATCCAGGGTATGGCAGTCAGGATGGCCATGTGGGAAAGAATCATGTACCATCTGGAAGCTTCTTATTTGAACTAATTATTTTTGGTAACTTGGTGCTAAGTTCAGTTGCTTCTATACTGCTGAAAGAATGTGAATGTTGATAGTGTCCTAAAATTTTTAGGGTGCCTTGGGACAAAGCTCTGGTGACCCCATCCTAGTTACAGTTCCACATATATCTTCTCTATCCAACTAGAACTGTAAGCCAGGGCAGGAGGCTATTTGATTACCTCATCACCCTTCACCGAAGCACCTTTGGTCCAAGGGATTCTGTTCTGGCTTTTGTCTGTCAGTCACCCAGCTCCATCTTTGCCTCCCTCCATACCTAAAGAGCCTCTCGCTAAATAAATGATGATGACATTCCTTCTCCAGCATCCTTTCATGCAAGGGTGGCTCAACATTGGCATCTAGTAATGCTTTCCTTTGAACAGGTCTGTTTCCCCAAAGACTTAACAAGCCAGTCAGTGCTTTGTGATCTGTCTCTGCCCCAGGCTCTGCTCCCTCTAACCTTCCCACTCTCTCTATCCTGGCTTCTGGACTCATCTCCCCACTTGACTCTCTGAGTCACTCTGAAGCCCTTGTGAAGGCTAAGGCATTATAAGGCATTGGGTCACCAGCCAATCTTCAGTGGCTCTTCTGGGACACTTCTCCAGGGGGGCTCTGAAACAGCCTGTCTCCTATCACCTTTCTTCCTTCCTTCCTTTCTTTCTTCCTTCCTCCTTTCCTTCCCTCCTTCCTTCCTTCCTTTCACTTGCCCAGGGTTACACGGCTAGTGTCAAGCATCTGAGGTTGGATTTGAACACAGGTCCTCCTAACTCCAGGGCTGCTGCTCTATCCACTGCACCACCTAGCTGTCCCTCTCCCATCATCTTTCAACCTTCATCTCATAAGACTCATAGGCCATCTAATCCGCCTCCTTTATTTTTCAAAATAAATGCTTCTTTGGTGCTTTAAAAAAAAACCCAAACCTTACCATTACTTCCCAATACCTCCCCACTCCTTGGGCCTGAAAGAATACTCCTTTTTAGCAAAGAAGTATAATTAAACTAAACAAACCAATATATGAGCCACGTGCCACCATTTTCCCTGCCAGTCCTCAGCTGATGGCATCTACTTTCTCTCATTTTTTTTGCTACCATATAAAATGACTCTATAAAAGTTGTTATACATGGAACCTTTTCTTCTGCCTTTGAACTCTGTGGCTTAATAAAGATATTCTTGGGTCAAAAGGCTGTGATTGTTGTGAAAAATCCCATGTTGTGATTTTTCTAGTATAACTCCAAGTTGTTTTCCCAAATAGTTTGGCTAATTCACAGCTCCTCCAACAGTGCGTTAGTGTTCCAATTTTCCCAACATTAACCAAAAATGTTTGTCTTTTATCATTTTTTTTGCCAATCTCATGGGCATGAAGAGAAGCTTGAGCTGGTTTAAATTTGAATTTCAATTATTGTTAGCAACATGGAGCATTCTTTCACATCTCACCCCCTTTATTTTATAGTGGAGGAAATGAAGAAGAGGAAGTGATTTTCACTGAGGTCACATAGAGTAGGTGGCAGGTCCTGAATTCAAAGCCAGAGAGTCCGAAGACCTGGGTTCAAATTTGCCTCTGATGCTTATAGCCTGTGGGCTCTTGGAAAGGTACTTAACCTCCCTGTGTGTCTTCATCTGTGAAATGAAGGGGTCAGACTAGATGGCCATTAAGTTCTTTTCCAACACTAGATCTGGACCCAATGTGTCTTCTTATCTTTTTTTTTTTTCTGTTTTTTACCCAACTATATCCCTCTGAAAGTAGGTGGGGGTTATGCTGGCCTGTAGCTACAGGCTGTGGACTGGCATCAGGGCCCTTGTCCTTTCCAACCAAGACTAGTCTATTGACCTGGGCGGGGCATCTTCTGCTGTCTGATGGAGGACAGCATGAGGTCTTCCTGTAGCTGGGTTTAAAGGGAATTCTGGACAGCTCCTTGCTCTGTGGCACCCAGGTTCTCACTCTGCTGCAGGCATCAGGATTCCTTTTTAACTTCTCTCTGAGGGTCCTGGAAAAAGAAAGTATCGGTTAATTAACTAATTTGTTCATTCATTTATTTAATAAGAATTTATTCCATTCCTACTTTGTGTCAGAGACATAAATCAATCCTTGTTGCCTCTAAGGTCAAACACAAATTCCTCTGTTTGGCATATTCACAACTTGGCCCCAACGTACCTTTGTAGTTTTACTATACATTCCTTCCCTTCATATACTCCACCATCTCAGCCACACTGACTGTATTTTTTAAAAAATGCATTTATTTTTAATTTTATTTAGCATTTTATTTTCCCCCAGTTAAGTGTAAAAACAATTTTAAATATTTGTTTTTAAAACTCTGAGTTTCAAATTCTCCCCCTTCCTTCCTCCCTCACCCCCACTGAGAATGCAAGCAATTCGATATAGGTTATACATTCGTAGCCATGCAAAACATTTCCATAATAATCATGTTGTGAAGGAAAGTATAGGCCAACAAAAAAGCCCAAGAAAAATAAAAGTAAAAAAAGTCTAAATTGGCTGTCTTTTACTGTTCCTTATGTAACCCATACAAGCTCTGATGATCTTTATCCCAAGTCCCACAGAAGTGTCTTGGGTTCCAGAAGTAAGGAAACAAGAATTTATTAAGAACCTCTGTGTCAGGCATGGTGCTAAGCCGGGGGTGGGGAACCTGTGCATGTGGCCCTCTAGGTCCTCAAGTGTGGCCTTTTACATGTGGCCTTGACTTTGGATTCAAAGGGCCACATTTGAAGACCTAGAGGGCCACGTGTGCCCTTGAGGCCACAGATTTCCCACCCCTGTTCTAAGCACTTTATAATATTAGTTTCTCACAACAACCTTGGGAAGTAGGTGCTACTATCATGGAGGAAATGGAGGCAGGCAATTGACATTGCCAGGGTCACACAGCTAGTAAGTATTTGAGGGCAGATTTGGATTCAGATCTTTCTGATCTCAAGCCCAATGCTTCATCTGCTGTACCACCTGGCTACTCCCCTAGAGCAAGGCTTCATCTCTCCCAAAGGTTCTTGGGGTACATCCCAGAGAAGTCTGGGATGATTTTCTATTGCCATCCTCTTAAGTCCCCACTGACGTGTGTGCTTCCTGCCAATATTACCAATTTACAATCAACTTAATCAGCCAGCCTCAATAAACCGTTGGTATGAAACATCCCCCCCCACCAGAAGTCTGTGATGCGCTGTCCCACAAATACATACGGAATGGAGGGCAAAGTGGGCTCAGGCTTAGAAAACATAGGTGGCAAAGTAGTGGCTCACAGTTCTTGGCTGCTGCAAGGCTTGTCCCGTTTGTGGGGTGCTTGGGAAGGTCAGTGTCTTTGGCCCTGGATGCAGATGCTGCCGCCAGCCACTGCCATTGCAGAATTCTGAGGAGAAGATGGGAAATCCACACTCTTCTCTACCTTTCAAGGCTCACAAGGTCTTCCTCCAGGCAGTTCTGACCAAACTCTCATACTCTAAAAAATTGCCTTTAAGGTTGGACGTGTCGTCCTTGGCATGGCTGTTCAGTTGCCAATACTCAGGAAAGAAAGAAAACAAGTAGCCTAAGGCCCAGCCTAAGCCAATGCAGGTTCTTTTTCTGACATGTGCATGTATCTGCTGGGAGAAGCTCCCCAGGGAGAGGATCAAAGACTCATTCTATGCTTAACAGATGGGCAGAGATGAGAGAGATGGGGAGTGGGATGGGTGAGGGGATTGGAGGAGTCACTGCCTTTTAAAGATCCATCAAGTGAACTCTTTCTGCTCAGTGGCTCCCAAAGATGTCAATGCATTATCTCAAAGAACGAGCCCCTGGAGTCCTTGGGTATTTCTAGGAGAGATACAGTGCAGAATCCATGGGATGGCCTCCATAGCCAATGCCCCCACATGTACCAATTTTTGCTACAAAAAATTATTGGAGGAAGGGGAGACTAGCAATTGGGGGAGGTGAGGAAAGGCATCTTGTGGGAGGAAGCATTTGAGCTGAGGCTTGAAGGAAGTTAAAGATTTATTAGGCAGATGTGAAGAGGGAGATAGAGGAGGCCTCAGTCTTCCCAAAATGGGGTTTGGAAGGGATCAGCTCTGGGCTCTCTGCTCACAAAATAGTTCTTTTTTACATTGGGCACTTGATGCCTGCAATTCTGCTTCTAAGTTCTCTGGGTCCTGGAGGAGGAGCCCTGTGAGCCCCAGGGTTCTCCTGGACTAGGGAGGGGAGGGGCACAGTTAGGGTCCTTATGGCATTATTTAATGTTTCTTTTCTATGTTCCTTGGAGAGTGACGTTTGGTGTCTCAGCACCAGCCAGGGTACCAGGGAAGCTTTATTAGTATGTCAAGATTTCTCCATGTGCTCTCACCTCCCCTGCTTTCCTTTCATCTTTTTTCACCAGTAGTGCATACTCCAAGCTTCTCCTGTGCTTCACCCCACAACCCCAACCTGAGCCAAGGAAAGAGGACTAATATAATCATGAAATAAGTTGCTCAGTTGGATGATAAGGTTCCCCCTCACTGGGGGGAGGAATATCTTCAATCAAAGGCAAAGGCTGGATGACCATTTCTTGGGTATGATGTAGTAGGGAATCTATTGAAAGAGGTTGGATTAGATGCTGGCTGGGGTCCTTTCCAACTCTGAGGGGCTGAGATTTTGTGAAGAAGGGAGAGAGGAAGAGCAGAAGCAGGAGGAAGAAGAAGGGGAAGAGAGGAGAGTGAAGAAGAATAATGGAAGAAAGGGAAGAAAGGGGAATGGAGAGAAAGAGGGAGGGAAAGAGAGAATACAAAGGTTGTAAAAAGAAAGGAAGGGAAAGGAGAAATATAAAAATTGGAGGAGGGAGAGGGAGAAGGAAGAAAAGAAATACAAGGAGTAAAGGAGGGAGGAAAGAATGGAGGGCTGGGGAAAATCAAGAAGAGAAGAAAAAGAAAAGAGGGACGAATGGAGAGGTTGCAGAAAAGACAGGAAGCATGGAAAGAACAAGAGGAGGAAGAGGAAAAAAAGGAAGAGAAGAGGAGGAAGAGGAGGAAGGGAATAGTAGGGGTAAGTGGAAAAGCAAGAAGAGGAGAAAGAAGAGAAAATGGAGAGAAGGAAGCAAAAAAGGAAGAAGAAAGAGGGGAATGGAGAAGAGGAGGAGGAGGGAGGAAGAAAAGACGATGAAGATGAGAAAGAAGGCGCAGAGCAGGAAGGGAGAAGAGGGAAATGGAGAACAGGAAGAAGAAGAGGAAGAAAGAAGGGAGAGGATGGAAAGGGAAGTAGGGAAAGGAGGGGGATAGAAAAGAGCAGGAGGAGTAAGAAAGAGGAAGAGGAGAAAATTAGGAGAGGGAAAGAGGAAATGCGTAAGGACAGGAGAAGGAGGACAGGACCTGATGGAAAAAGAAGAGAGAAGAGTAGAGGAGGAATTGCCATCCAAATTAATGAGGTCTGGCTGCTGATGCTAAAAAAGGCTGATGGCAGCGTTCTGGGGGAGGCCACTTCTTGTCAGCTCCAACATCTCCATCCCTCACACACTTCTCCATAAAAGTGCCTGTTCCCTGGAAGGGCACAGATGAGCCTTCTGGCTGGGGAGTTGTGCTTTGTGGTACAACCCTCATTGAGGCAAGGTTCATGATTAATTGGCTTGTTTGCCGCTTATAAGTCTACACCCACTGGCCCCCATCTCCTCCCTCCCCCAAATCCATTTCCCTTTAGGTGGGCCATCTTTCGTATTTGGCTGGGGTAAGGTTCACCTGGTCTCCATCCAGCCGGTTCCAGGATTTAGCATGGGTCGATGGAGCCTGAGAAGCGATTGAGTGTGAGGTGTTTGTAGAGGCGTCTGGCTCGATCTGAGACCTCCAATCTTGGCTCCTGGCCGGCTCTGGCTCGTTGCCCCCCTTTTGGGCCTTGAAAAAACTGATGAGCTGAAATAATGAGGAAGACACAATTCTCCTAATGTGGTTAACGAAACTCCGATGCTAATCTGCTCTGTTCAGAGACGGCTGGCTCCAGCTGTCTCGCCTGGTCTTCGAGTGACTTATTCCAGGGCCAAGTTCATCCATCGGGGGCGATGCCGACCAAGCCGGCTGATGAATATTTTAGGCAGTGTCTTTGGCGCTTCCTCATCAGGGCAGAGCCGGGACGCCAATGGCCTCACTCTGACAGTAAGCTGCTTAGTTCACATGGAAATTCAGCATGCAAATGGCCCACCGTGCTCTCCTGCTGGGGTGAGTTATTTCTCCGCATCTGCAGTGAATGAGAAGAAGAAGGATGGAGGGCGCCCCGGTTAGTCTATCTTCCTCCTTCAGCAAGGAAGACTCACTAAGCCAGCTCCAGATCCTCCAATGACTCCAGGCCATCATCCTGGGTGAGTGCTCCTTCTGTGCCATTTGGGATGGCACATGTCCACAGAGGATCTCCATCAGCAGCCCTAGCCTGGGGGCCTTGGGCCAGCAGGTCAGTGCTACCAGCTGAAGAGTCTATAGCTTCAGAGTCTTTGCCCCAAGCCATGTGGTATCTGGGATAGAATTATAGGGCCAAAGGAGATCAGAACTGAGGGTACTCTTAGAACACAAAATGTTCAAACATGTAAGGAAAATTAGAATACAAAATGCCAGAGTTATGAGAAACTTTATAACATGTGTCAGAAGGGAAGGCCCTTACAATACAGAATGTCAGAGCTGGGAGGGCCCTTAGAACAGAGAATGTCAAAGCTAGGAGGAGCCTTAGAATAGAGAATGTCAGAGCTGGGAGAGCCCTTACAATACAGAATGTTAGAACTGAGAGGGCCCTTAGAACAGAGAATGTCAGAGCTGCGAGGGACCTTGGAACTTATGTCACAGAGCTGCAAGGGACCTTAGAATACTGACTATCAGAACTGGGAGGGATGCCCCAACATAAAACATTGGAGCTGGGAGGGCTTTAGAACATAGAATGTTAAGCCAGGAAGGGGCAAGGAAGGCCATTTAGCAGATGGGAAAATTAAGGTCCAGATAGTCTGAGTGTTTTGTTCAAGCCTGGGACCTAGGTCTTCTGACTCTTAGTTTCATGCTCTTTATATTTTAGGAAACTTGACAGGCTCAGTTAGAAAATAATAATAATCTTTCATATTTCTATATGGCTTTAAAGGTTACCAAGTTCTTTCCTTCACAGCAACCCAGTAAGGTAGTCAGTACAAACATTACAATTCCCATTTTATAGAACGAGAAACTGAGGTCTGTGAGGCTAAGTGACTTCTGGAAGGTCACACAGCTAGGAGGTGTTGAATCAAATGTTTTGAGCTCAAGTCCAGCGCAGGATCCAGACTCCAGACCTCATTGATTTCACTGCTGATTGGGCAGGGAGTGGGTAGAGGGTAGAGTGTTCTTTAGGAGGGGGTGGGGATGCTGCTCTCCAGGGCTGGGGGCTGCCTATAATCCAGTGGGCTCCTTGCTCTGCCATCTGTCACCACACCGCTTTGGTGATTTATCGACCTGTTCCCCCTGGCTGCAGATCTCAGGGAAGAAGGTAAAAAAATGTCCTTTCTGAAGCCATAAAACATAAAATGGGACCCAGTTTCACTCCAGACTAAGAATCATATCCATTTGACAGAGCCCATAGAGTGAGCAGCGGTGAAGTTTGACGGGGAGAGAGTTGGCTGGGTCGACCAGGCTAGTCCAAGACTTTGGGTGTCAACAGTGGGAAGACGGGTATCTTTGGAAAAACAGAAGGACCAGGGCCCTGTCTGACCTCCAGCTCTGGAGAGAATTCCTGTTTTTCTGATAAAGAGATGTCCTCAGAGCCAGGAAGATCTGGCTCAAATTTTACCTGTGACACACGCTGGCTTTGTGACTCTGGGTAAGTCCCTCTCCCCATGCCCCAAGCAAGTGGCTAGGGTTATTAATTGCAGAGTAGGCACTGATCAGTATGGTAGAGGGGGTTTCCTCCCCAGGAATTCCCCACCCTTATTAAATCACAGGTCTCGTTGTATGTACGTATGCATGTGTGTGTGATGTGATTGTTGTCCTTCATGCTTGAGAGGACAAAAATGACATCATTATGTCAGGGTCAAGGTCAACCATATGTGGAACCATCAGTTACAGCAAATGGAGAAGTTCTGAATGCCGTGGATAACTTCACTTACCTTGGTGGTGTACTTTCCAGGGATGCACCCATTGATAAAGAGGTTGACACACAAATTGTCAGAGCTAGCTCGGTGTTTGGGAGGCTCCGAAGGAAAGTATGGCAGAGAAGAGGTATTAGACTGACTACCAGACTGAAGGCCTTCACAGTTGTGGTGCTGACCTCACTGTTGTATGCCTGTGAGACCTGGACGGTCTACGAGTGCCATGCCAGGAAACTGAATGGCTTCCATCTGAATTATCTTAGGAAGATTCTGAAGATCCCCTGGCAGGATGAGGTACCAGACACTGAGGTCCTTACTCCAGCTGAACTGCCAAGCATTCAAACCCTACTGTATGTATGTGTGCATGTATGCACATGCATAAGTGTATATGTACATATCTCTCTAGAGATGAGAGACTGAGACCAAGAGAGATATGCGAAGAGAAAAGCCTTGCCTAGGGATAAGAATACTGAATCTGGAGTCAAAGAATCATAGATTTAGCTTTTGAAGGGACCTTTGAGGCCTTCTGACCCAACTCCCTCATTTTACAAATTATGGAAACAGGTCCTAGGTGGTAGAGTGCCCGAGGTCACACAGATAGTAAGTAGCAGAGGTAGGACTTGAACCCAGATCTTCTGACTCCAAATTCAGTATTTTTCTATTGTATCAAACATAATGTCCACCTTGGCAGAAGGGGAGTCAGAAGTGACTTTGAGTCCTGGGTTTGCTACTAATTATCTCTTCAAACTTGGACAAGTCACTTTGTCTCCCTTTCTGTCTGTCTCTGTTTCTGTCTCTTCTGTCTCTCTGTGTCTTTGTCTCTTTCTCTGGGTCTCTCTGTCTCTGTCTGTCTCTCTGTCTCTGTCTGTCTGTCTTTGTTTCTCTGTCTCTCTCTGTCTGTCTCTCTGTTTTTGTGTATCTCTGTCTCTCTCTGCCTCAATTATCTTATCTGTAAAATGGGGGAATTTGACTTGATGACCTCTCAGTCCCTTCTAACTCTAAACTCTTACACAGTGTAAGTCATTTGGTTGTGTGTGGGGGGGGGGGCAGGGAGGGGGAAGAGTGGAAGCAGAAAAAGCCAAACACTACAAGTCAGAAGATGTGGGTTCTAGTCCTGACTCTGCCCCAATGGCCACCACTCACCTGCCCTGCTGTGGAATCTAGGCCAGGCCCAGAGTGGGCAGTCAGCATCCTTGCAGGGATCCCAGGGCCCCTTTCCTAAATAGGATGGATCAAGTTTCTCAGGTCCCAAACTGGGCATGGAGATACAACATGTCAGGAAAGAGTATGCCAGGGGAAGATTCATTAATAGGGACTTTTTTTTTTACTGAGAATAATAAGATTCTCCCCAAAAGGGAAAATGGCTGCCTTTTGTATATTAGAAATAGATCTAATTCTAATTCAAATCTTGCCTCTCCTGGTTATTACAGACATGTACACATAGGTTTGTCTTCATGCCTTAACGCAGGCTACCTCCCATCCTTGGAATTCCCTCTCCTCGTCTCTACTTGTTAGGATCCCTAATTTCCTTCAAAGTTCAGCTGACATGCCACTTCCTATATGAAACCCCTCAGGACTCCTCCCTGCTGCTAATGTTCCCCCTCCAAAAATACTATAACCTTGTACAACAGAAAGGAAGGGAAAGAGTATTTAGATAGCATCTATTTTGTGCAAGGCACCATGCTAAGTGCTTTACAAATATTATCTCATTTCATCTTTATTTTATTTTTAATTATTTTTATCCCTATTTTGTTCATTTTATCCCTATTTGGCAGTTGAGGAAACTGAGGCAATCAGAAGTGACTTGCCCAGAGTCCTACAGCTAGGCCACATTTGAACTCAGATCTTTCTGACTCTAGGCCCATTGCTCTACCACTGGGCCACCCGTTGCCTCAGTGCAAATTTTGCATAGAGAAAGATGGCATGGTGTAGTGGGTAGAGAGTGGACTTCAGAGCCCAGAAGATCTGGGTTCAGGTTCCATTTCTAATAACCGGCTGGGTCACTTTGGAAAGGTTACTCTACCTCTTAGGGCCCTAGGAAACTCTCTAAGATTTTGAATTGTAGAGGAACTGTAGGACTGCGATGGCAGAGAGTTTCACACTGGGAGCTTCCTTTACCAATGAAGGTAAAAAAAATAGAGACGTGTCCATGTCATCACCTCAGTTAGAATGCTAACTCCTTGAGGGCAGGGACTCTTTCATTTCTGTCATTTTACGCCTGGTGTCTAGCAGTCCATAGTAAGTGCTTCTAAATGCTTGTTGGCTTGCTTGCTTGCTGTTGTATTCTGTGTGCTGGTGTGGGGCAGCACAAACTCTGAGGGGAGACCATGCAAGATATCTGGGAGAATACTGATCTTCTGCCTGCCTGCCTGCCTTCCCCAATGGGATGAGTGGTCTCCTAGCTCACTCCTATAGCACAGAGGGAAAAGGGAAGGGAGGGCTCCTGGCCTTCACAGCCAAGCTGCTACTGGCTTCTTGGAGCCTTACCTGCCACTTGCTGCTCCATTCTTCCACTCACTACACTGAGTCTCTAGCAAAGAGACTTATCAGACTGGAAGCCAGTGAGTGCACAGCACGCTTGAAGATTTGTTACTTCCCTGCCCAATGCTCCAGCCTAATCCCAGATCAGTCCCCTTCATGCACAGTCCGTTTGTGTGACATTCCATGCTCTGTTTCTTTTGCAGCTCGAATGGAACACCTCTTCCCTTGGCCTCATGGGATTCCTAGAACTGCTGCTTCAAGTTAAACCCACTGCCACCTTCCATTTCCTCTTGCTGCCATGGGTTCTCCTGGTTCTGTTGCTCTCAAGGAGCAGGGTTGGTGGGGATGAATCAGGCACTCCCAAACTGGAACCCAGCAAGCCTGTGCTGGAGCAGAGATGAAAGGAGACCCCTGACACAGAGCCTTCCCCCCTCTCCCCACTCCCAGCTCCAGTTTCCAGAGCCCCTGCCAGAAGCCGAGACCCCTCCCTGCCTAGGCAATCGTAGGTTCAGCCAGCAGCTTACTTGACCCAGATAAACAGCCTGAGGAAACATCGATTCCTTTCTGATAGCTTTTATGCGACACAGCCAGGCCCCTCTTCCTGAGACTGGAGTCTTGATAAGCTCTGATCGCCTCAGGACACTAAGCTTTGGAAACCTCTGTTGTGGGAGGAGAAAAAAAGGAAACCAAAAAAACTGAAGCTGTTCCAGTAATGAGAAAGTCCCTCCAGTAGAATGCTCTGGTCACAAATACACCCTGGTCAGAGCTTTCTTTTGGAATCCTGGTACCTGGGGCAAATTCTACTGAGTAGGGGGCTGGGTAGGGCACCATTCTCTAGCCAGTCTTGGTAGGGGGTTGGAGATGGGATAGGAAGATGGGTGCTGAATGATGGTGCAATCATGGAAGGGAAGGGTCAGCCTGTCCATTCTCCCTCATCCCCCAACTTTTATCCATAAGGAATCTGCCCCCTAATGTTGGCACCTAAGAACACCTTGCCTGCCCTGCCCTAGTTACTGCTCTGAGCTCGAGATTCCTTATACCATAGACCCTGCAGAATTTGAGGGGGCAAGGGGGGGGTCTCCCAAAAGGAATGAGAAACGAAAGCTCTTTTGGTGTCTTAGGATCAGAATGCCAGTCTGACCAAGTGAAATCTGCCTGCTCCTGCCCTGTCCCCATCATTCAGATTTGGCCTCGGGCCAGATTTCAGTTAATTGCCTCTTCACTCATCTTGGTTACTGAAGGGCAGGCCTGGTGGCCAAGAAATGACCCTTTCCCTGAATTTGTCAAGGAGCCAATGGCCAAGGCCTGGGGCCAAAGTCAGAAGGTCCAGAGCATTAGTTGGGCTCTCTGCTTCTTCCTTTACCCCTCCCCGCCTCCACAAGGAACCAGTGGCGTCTGCTCTTCTAAAGCCTTTCCCCAACAACTTAATTCAGTTTAACAAACATTTATCAAACACCTGGAATGTGCAAGCCATAAATGCTGAGGACGCATAGAAAGTCTAAAAGGATTCTAAGTAGAATAGCTCCAGTGGGCTATAATCCATTCATTTGTTCATTTATTAAATGTGATGAGCACCGGGGACATAAAGATTTAAAAAAATAGTGTCTGGCCTCAAGGAGTTTACATTCTAGTTGGGGTGGAGAGTGGGATGGGGATGGGTAACAACATCACACAGATAAGTTGTTGTTTGTCCTTGTTCTCAAGGAGGACTGATAAGTAAGCATAAGTACACACAAAGTATATTCCTAAGAGAGACAGACTGTCAATGCTCGGGAGATCAGGAAAGGCCAATGGACAAAATGACAATGAAGGAAGAAGGCACCTGGGCTGTGCTCTGAAGGAATCAAGGGATTCTGGTGTCGGATGGGAGAAGGGAGGGCCTTCCGGACCTGGAGGAAGAGAATGTGACAAAGCAATCCTCCCTCACTCTCTGGGGGCTCCTGCTGGGCATCTCTGGCCAAGTAAGAGTGAATTCTTTCTTCCCACAGCACTGCCTAATTGGAAGAGCGCTGGTCTGGTGGTTGGTCCCAAGTAAGCCATAGAGTCCCAGGCTTGAGAGCTGAAAGGGTTGCTGTTCAGTCGTGTCCAACTTTTTGTCACCTTTTTTAAGGGTTTTCTTGGCAAAGATATTGGAGTGTTTTTACAGATGAGGAAACTGAGGCCTTGTATCAGTAAGGCCATAATAACAACATACACGATAATTGTAAAAATGCCTATGTGGTTCTGTATCGCAAAATATACGAGATTCTCCACATAGAAGGCAGAAGTCAACCATTTATTCAGACACCAGAGAACCGTATCCCTTCAGATCTAAATTGCTGTTACAGGCCAGTAGGGTTAGGTGACGTGCCCAGGGTCACACAGCTAGGAAGTGTCTGAGGACAGATTTGAACTCACAAAGATGAGTCTTCCTGACTCTAGGCAGGGTTCTCTATCCAGTTTGCGACCCAGCTGCCCCTCCCTTATTCTATACAAGGGGAAACTGAGACCCAGAGAGATTTACACAGGTAGTAAGTAGTATATTTGGGATTTAAGCCCAGATCTGATTCCAAATTAAGGTTTCCATTATGTGATTTCCATTACACAGTCATGGGCGAGGCCCTTAACCCCTCTGAAATGAAGCTTCCTCATTTGCAAAGTGGGGATAATAATTCTTGCACCACCTACCTCACAGTGCAGTTGTAAAAGGAGTGTTTTCTAATTCTAGAAACCCTAAAGTATTCTAAAAATGGGAGGTATTTTTAAAACATAAATTTTATTGGTATTTTTGGTTTTTACATCGTCTGCATTCCCTATTCCCTCTCCTTCTCTTCTCCCGGAGAGCCATCTCTAATAACAAAGAATTTTTAAAGAAAAAAAGAAGAAAAACAATCAGTAAAACTGGTCAATACATCAAAAAAAATCTGAAAATATATTCAATGGTGAGCTATTATTTTTAAAAGAAACTGGCAAAATTGAATTTGGGGAGTCTGTCTTTTTTTTTTTTAATAAGCAAATCAGGCAGCTGGCTGGGTTTAGTGGAGAAGGTGTAGGATTTGGAATCAGAGGAACCGGGTTCTAATTCAAGCTTTGCTATTTTCTAGCTGTTATGGCCTTGGCTAAGTCCTTCCACAGAATCCCAGAATCTCATAGTGGGAAAGGTTCTCAGAGCCCTTCTGCGCCAAACTGTCGGAACCCCCTCCGACATCCCCAGCAGAGGGAGGAGTCAGGCCTTTGCATGAAGGAAGGCTTCCCAGTGGGAGAGGGAAGATCCATCCCCTCTGGAGGTGGCTGTGCCATTCGGGGACAGCCGTGATTCTTAGAAAGGTTTTCCTGACATTGATACAAATTTTTGTCATTGTATCTTCCGGTTTCCAGTTCCGCCCCACTATGACTAGACAGATCCAGAAGGAAAGGTGCTTGAGATGAAAGGCTTAGCCCTGGAAGGAGTGCAACCTCCTGATTTTTACTGATGAAGAAACCAAGGGTCCAGAGACTTGTCCAAGGTCACATGGGCAGGTAGGTGATGGAGGAAGGATTTGAACCCAGGACTTCTGACTCCAAATGCCCGTGTTCTCCTCAGCTATAAAATGATGGGCTTGAAGAATACTCTCTCTTGTTCCATCTAGTTCTAAATTCTACGATCCTCTCTTTCTAGGTCCTATTTGCCTTTTTCACAGAATCAGATTGGGAAAGAAGCATTTATCAAGCACCAACTATGCCAGGAACCATGCCAAGCACTAGAATGAACGACTCACAAAATCTTAGAGCTAGAAGAGCCCCCTTAGGTCACCTAGCCCCACCCATACCTGAACAAGGGTCTCCTCTACAATGTGTCCAATAAGGGGGAGCACATTCCATGCTGGGGTCCCTGGGAAGCTTACTTTATATTCAGTTAAGAGCTGACTGTCATTAACCAAAAATTGATACAGGAAGTAAGGAAAAAAGTATTTATTAAGCACCTACTATGTGCCAGGCACTATGCAAAGCCCTTTGTAAACGTCATCTCATCTGAGCCTCACAACCACCCTGGGAGGGGGTATTAGTATCCCTATTTTACAGATGTGGAAACTGAGGCAGACAGTGGTCAAGCCCAGCAGTTAGTATGTGTCTGGAGCAGGATTTGAGGTGAGGTCTTTCTGACTCCAGTTCTGAGCCACCTGGGTCTCAGAACTGGAAGGCACCTTAGAGGCCATCAATTTGAAAATAAAAAATAGATTTACAGATGAAGACACTGAGACTCCAAGGTAAAATCATTTGTCCAAGGTCAGAGGTGGAGGGAAGGATAGGAATGGAGAGAGAGGTTGCTAACAAGGCGGGGCAAGGGAAGCCCAAGACTTGGCTTGGGCAGATTTGCCTTGAATGAAAGACGTGATGTCCTTCCCTTTCCCTAGTAGCTCCCCCATCCTCTCTTCTGGCTCCTTCCTCGCCCCCTCCTTCCTTCCTGACACTGTCGGAGCAGCGCATCTCCTGTTCAGATCTGGAACCCAGGGTGGAGGTCTGGCTTTGCTCTGAAAGCTTGTCATGTCTGCACTTAATGAAGTTTAATTATCTTCCTAGATTCAATGAATAATTATAAATCTTTTCAAGATGCAATCACATGAGTTCATGCTTCATTAACAGTAAAAAATCAATTGTAATTCGGTAATTCCTCTCTTCTGGTGATCAGAATGTTTATACATGCTACCCCTCCTTCCTTGCCCTTGTTTTGTCTCTGCCAAGAAGTACATCAAATGCCTTTCTCTTCCCTCCAGAAATGATGAGTCTTGGATGGGGGAGATTAGAGACTGGGAGCAAACAGTGGAGGGAAGGAGCAAGAAGAGGAAGTACCCTGGTGGTATCTGACTCTTTGTGGACCCCACTTGGGGTTTTCTGGGCAAAGATACTGGAGTGGTTTGCCATTTGCCTCTCCAGCTCATTTCACAGATGGGGAAACTGAGGCAAATGGGGGGAATGACTTATCCAGGATCACACAGCTAGTAAGTGTCTGAGGTTGGATTTGAACTCATGAAGATGAGTCTTCTTGACTTGGCTTTTGGTGTTTGGAACAAGCCTTTTCCTCAAGGTGACCAGGAATCTGAGAATGGCCATGTCCAAACGGTAACCCTTATCCCCAACCCTCAACATTGAGTGCACTTGGAAATTGAAACCCAGAAAAGCTGTGTGACTTAATTGAGGTCACACAAGCTTGTGGTGAAAAGCTACTGCCTTATCCTCACATTCCATGCTGTGTCTCTTTTCCACGGCGTCCCCACCACATGCCCTTTAACTGAAAGAGTGCTGAACCTGGAGTCCAGGGTCCTGAGTTCAATCCTGGCTATTTCACTTTCTAACCTGTGTGACCTTGCACAACCTCTCCATGCCTCAGTTTCTCACACTGGGTGTTAGACTAGATGAGCTCTGAGTTTTAATCCCAATATCATCATTCTCCATGAAAACTATTCCCTCCCCATCTCAAACCAGAGTAATCTCCCTCTTTATCATAGGAGCACAGGATTTAGAATCGAGAGGAAGCTCAGAGATCATTTCTACTTTTCTACCCCTTTCTCAGAGGAGGGAACTGAGGCAGAGAGGGGAAGTCACTTGCTCCACGTCACACAGGTAGCAGAGAGCAGAACTAGGATTCAGAGGGTGGTTTTCTATAAATTCAACTGTTTCCACTATCAGCCTTGGCACCTTTTCTGTTACTCAGGAGTCTTTTGTAGTCCTGTTCAGACCAGCACACCCAGCCTTGGCCAGTGGCTGTCCTAGAGATCTGGCAAAGGGCCCACCCCGGGGGCTGGAGAGTGTAGAGAGGCCCTAAGGGTGTCTACAGGAGCCTGACCAAAGAAAACTCAGTCTTCTTAGAGTATGCCTACCATTCCACCATGTAGGCTTTCCTGGAATCATGGAACAACCCATGTTCCTTCCCACCTCCAGCCCTTTGCTCAGGCTGTTCCTCCCTCCCAGAATGCCCTCTTTTCCTCTCCAGATGGCGAAATGCCACCCATCTTTCTAGGTCTAGCTCCTGTTCATCCTCCAGTCAACACTTACCCTCTCATCTGTGGATTTCTATCGTGCTCATAATTAAATAGCCTTTATTTATTCTCTAATGGCTTTCTGCATTAGCTTGGAGACTCCTCTGGAGCAGACACCTTGTTCTCTACCTAACACTTTATATCCTCCAGCCCTTGGTGCAGGTGCTAGCTCTCCTGAATGCAAATGCTATTGTCATCGCTTTCAATTAAAAAGCCTGATTTTTCCTCCTCCCTACCTGTCCACCAACCCCAATCCAGCTTTCCCAGCCAGCATCACACAAAAGGGTTGAAAACAATTTCCCTAGACGAACCCTCACCAAAAGGTGTCACCTGGTCCTCGGTGAGTAATCTCTTTCCTCCCCCACCTTCCACAAACCAGACAACCTTGGTGGGCCATTACCATAAATGAATATGCTAATTTCCCCAGTGGGGCTCGATCTTCTAGACTGTGACCAGGGGAGCAGCTTTAGCTTTTGTAGTAGCGGAGAGCCCTGGGCCATGCTATGGGGTTGGATCTTGGCTGAGCCAAGGGATTCCGCTGAGTTCTATGGCCTTCAGGCATTGGGAGGGGATTCATGGAGTTGCACAGCTGGGAGGGGCCTTGGAACAGAGAGTCCAGCTGAAAGGCACCTTAGAACTTCAGATGCCAGAGCTAGAGGGGCTTTAGAACAGAAGATGTCAGAGCTGGGAGGGACATTAAAGATCACTTGGGAAACCCCCTCATCTTGCAGATGAAGAAACTGAGGCCCTGCCTAGCTTCACACAGTGTGTCTGCAGCAGAGCTGGTATTCCAGGAATTCCAACACACCCAGTCCCCAAACCTCCCAGCTGACTTTCTGGTCCCATCAGCCCTTCTCCCCCTCTTTCAGTCCCCCATCCGCAGCTCCCCCTCCCTCTGTCTTTCTCTCTCCCACCTCTCTCTTTCTGTCTCTCCCCCTCTCACTCCCCCTCTTTCTTTCTCTCTCCTCTCTCTCTCCTTCACCCTCCCTCTTTCTCTGTCACACATCTCTCTTTTCCCCTTTTCCCCTCTCTTTCTCTTTCTCTCCCTCCCCACCTCTCTCTCTGTCTCTCTCTCTCTCTTTCACACACACACACACACACACACACACACACACACACACACACACACAGCCAAGGATGTCTCTTTTTCCTTTTTAAAAAGGTTATAAGTTTTCTCCTCTTTCCTTATAAAGGGAACAAGGAGGAAAGCTGGCCAATAGCCTGGCATTCCCTGGGTAAGGGCCCCCTCTCATCTGAGCTTGGGGGAGAGGGAGGAGGTGAGAAGCCCCACCCTTCTCCTGGAGTCCAGTCTGTTACTCATTGCACCGAACGGGCTTAATAATTTTGTCTTCTTTGGGAAGCTCTGCCTCAGACAGCCGCCGGCTCCATTCTCTGCTCTGCTGCTCCTTCATCAGGCGAGGGTCCCCCGGGCCCTCTCCACCTTGCCTGCCCCCCACTCCACTCTTGCCCGTTCTAGTCCAGAGCAGGGCTCTGTTTGGAAAGCTTGCCACTGCGGGAGGGAAGAGACTGAAATAGCCAACTAAGTGCCGGTGAGCCCAACGTTGTGGTTAAGAGGGCAGTGTGGTCTAGTGGGAAGAGCCAGCTCTTGGTTCACATCTTCCCTAGACCTGTATGACCATGGGCGTGTACTCTGGGCCTCAGTTTCTTCAACTACAAAGTAAGGGGGCTGAACTGCAAATAGCCTCTGAGGCCCCTTCTAGCCCTCAATCTCAGGTTCTGGGAAACCCAGTTTGTGCCTGTTACCTGTGCATGCGTGAGTGGGTAGCCATCCCCCACCTGACAGTCATGGCCTATCCTTCTGTATCAGGTGCAGGGGCTTGGTCACAGCAGGACCCCAGGATTTAGAGCTGGAAGGGTTCAACCTCCTTATGCTACAGAGAAGGAGACTGAGGCCCAGAGATACAGAATGGGAACTGGAATCTGAAACTGGGCCCTAACTCCAAACCCAGGACTTTGTCATCACAACTCTCGGTTCAGGAAATGGCTTTTAAATGAACTCATCAGTCAATCATAGAGCCTCCTTTCAGCAGTCTGCACAGATGGAGGAAGAACGAGGCGTAGTGAATCCAGAAATCCCTGGATGGTACAAAAATACTTTCTATGAAGATTTCAGAGGCAGCATGTGTTGTTTGAGAGGCATGTGTACCTTCCCAACCAGGCGAACTTACATTGTTTCGTAAAAGATGAGAGGGTTAGAGCAGGAAGAAACCTTAGCATATGGAATGTCAGAGATGAAAGGGACCATAGAGTAAGAGTGTCTGAGCTGGGAAGGCTCTCTCTCTCCTCTCTCTCTCTCTCTCTCCCTCTCCCTCCCTCTCTCTCCTTCCCTCTTCTTCCCTCTCCCTCTTCTTCCCTCTCCCTCTTCTTCTTCTTCTTCTTCTTCTTCTTCTTCTTCTTCTTCTTCTTCTTCTTCTTCTTCTTCTTCTTCTTCTTCCTCTTCTTCTTCTTCTCCTCCCTCCTCTTCTTCCTCCTCCTCCTCCTCCTCCTCCTCCTTCTCTCTCTCTCTCTCTCTCTCTCTCTCTCTCTCTCTCTCTCTCTCTCTCTCTGTCACACACACACATACACACACAAACACACCTTGGATCATACTATGTAAGAGCTGGAAGGACCTGGGAACACCAGTGTTACAGAGAGTGAAATAATCTCTCCCCTCAAGAAGCTTACTGGGAAGAGGGGATATAATATGTGCTCAGATAAGTGAATCCAAAATGAACATAAAGTAATTTTGCTGGTGAAAGGGTACTAGTAATTGTTAGAGGAAAGCTTAGTAAAAAACCTCCTGTGGCATTTGAATTTAGCCTAAAAGAAAGCTAGGGATTGTCCTAGGGAAAGCTAGGCAGGTGAGGGAGGAAAGGATTCTGAGAACAAGGGAAAGTTTGTGCAGAGTTTTCCAGATAGGTGATCATGTCACAGAAAAGGAACAGTAAATAGGCTGGTTAACCTGGGATGTGGAATGTGTGCAATAAGCCTAGAAAGACAGAGTGCAGACAGGGCTTGTGAGAACACAGAAAGTCAGAGCTGGAAGGGACATACACTGTGGCCCAGGAATGTCAGAATTAGAAGGACCCTTAAAATATGGAACATTGGAGCTAGAGCAGCCTTAGAACCTAGAACGTTGGGGGGGAATCATGCCAAAGCTGGAAGGACCCTCATTAATCAGTCAACAAGCAAATTATTAAGCACTTATTAGGACTCTCATCGATCAAACGGTCAACAAGCAATTATGAAGCGCATACTGTGTGTCAGGCATAGTTCCAGGCCCTGGCGATGCACAGACAATCCCTATTCTCAAGAAGCTTATATTTTGATGTGGGAGTCAGTGTGGGTGTTTTGTGTTGGGGGTCTGGAGCCTATGAAGGCCCCATCAGCTTGCTCATGTGGTACCTCTCCATTTGCAAGACTCAGGGGAGATGCCCTTTCAGGAGAAGCATGCTGACTTTTAAGGGAAATGCCTTGGAGAGACCTTGACGTATGTTCACTCTGTAACTGGTTCTGGTTGGCTAGCCATATGGCCGGGAGGAATCTTTCCTTTTTGATTGATTAGCTGGCTTCTTCAAAAAATCCCATGTCATCTTCTGCCTCCCTTTTAAAATTCTGTTTCGTTTCATTCAAGTTTAGGGGAGTGAGATCACTTTCACAGCTTCTTCCTTCTGAGCTCATATGGCTCCCAAGAAATGGGCCTGAGTCCTTGGCTTTTTTTATTCATTCTTTTTTTGTTCTAGGTGCAGGCAATGGAGCCTCTGACCATGGGAGAGTGAACCACAGGATTCTGGGAGTTGGAATCCAGCCAAGTGTTGCAGCAAGACCAGAATTGGTAGGCAGAGGAACAATCTGAGGAGTGATTTTTGGGACCCTAAACTATCAGAAGGACTCATTCAGTATTAATACACCTTTGGATGTGAACTTGGTGGGACCAATGCTATGGAGGAACGGACCTAGATATCGAGCCTATTCCCCCCAGAGACTGAGGAGGTCTAAGGGAGAGCATGCCCCAGAGGAATTGAGGGGAAATGTATGTTTGTTCTTCAGATATATTTGAAATAAAAGTCCCTTTGTAAAAGCTAATTGATAGTAAGTGGTTAAATGGAACCAGGGAAGCTAGTCTCAGGTATCTCTAACAATGGAACGTGGGACTCAAGTCAACAGCAGCAGCATTGAAGACAACTTTCCAATCTGACAGCGTGCCCTGGAATCCCAGGAGAAGATGCAGCTATTCTGGCCCTGAGAAAGTGGGTCCAGGGTGCCCCAATACATACGTATTCCTAAAATAACCCAGAAAAGAATAAATTCAAAGTAGTTAAAAACCAGGCAGCTGAGTGGTGCAGCGTATAGAGCACCTGCCCTGGAGTCAGGAATATCTGGGTTTAAATCTGGCCTCAGACACATAAAGATTACTATCTCTGTGACTCTGGGCAAGTCACTTAACCCCTATTTGCCTCAATTCCTCATCTGTATAATGGGGGTACCCTGGAGAAGGAAATGGCAAAGCACTCTAGTATATTTGCCAAGAAGACCTCATGGAGAGTCTGTGGGGTCATGTAGAGTCAAACATGATTGAACGGTGACAGGAGATAAAAGACCAGCCTTTTGGTAATTTGGGAGGGATGATACTACCAGTTGAGGGGACCAGGAAAGGATTCATGCAGGTGGAGACGCTTGAGCTGCATTTGAAGGAAAAAAAAAGGATTTTGGAAGTGGAGGTAAGGAGGGAGTATTCAGGCATGGAGACTCATGGAATGTCCAAGGCAAAGGTATGGAAATGGGAAAGACTGTAAGCGAGGAATACAGGAATGTTTTAGCTGGACTGAAGAGTGTGGGAGGGGAGTAATGTCCAATGGGACTAGAGAGGTAAGTTGGGGCCAGGGTGGAAAAGGCTTTAGAAAACAAATGGAAAAATGCATGATTTATGCTGGAAAAAATAGGGAGCCACCATAGCTGAGTAGAATTATATTATCTTCTCTTCAATTAAGGAGATGACTTTGGTAGCCGTGTGGAGGAGACCAGCGGCAGGTTGACCAACCAGCAGGTTTACTGCCGTGGTCCAAGAGGGAGGTAATGAGGACCTGGGCCAGGTGGTGGCAGTGTCGGAGGAGAAAAGGGGGCTGTAATCACCACTCCTTGCTCCTCATGCCGTGTCCAGATTCTTCCTTCACCACCATCAATCCACAATCTCTTCTCCTTTAAAGTTTACAATATTTTCCGACCAATCCAAATTATGTTAGGTTTGTTGTTTATCGGTCCTCAGGTCATCCCTCTTCCTTTCTTAAGGATGAATTCCTCATAAGATAAGAAAGGCTCATTATCTTCCTCTCCATCCTCACTTTATGCCCTTATTAAAGTAGGGGATGTCAATATCTATGATGGTGCCTCCTCAACTCCCTAGCCATCCAACTCCAGTTTCCTTAAGTCCTGTGACCTACTCCTTCACTCTGCCTCAGCCACTCCTGGGAATGACCATGTCTCACCATTACTCACAAAAGGTCCTCTTTCCTAATGCAAAACTCTGGCATCAACATAGCTTCCTCTCATTAGTTCCATCTTCCTATGCCACAACCTTCCTGAACCCATTCTTTGTCTTCATCAAAACCTCCAATCCCTTACCTTCTCAGTGTTTCTCAGCCTATTATCCATTCTCCTGACTCAAGACTACACCATCCCTACGTTCAAATCCTTCGCCAAAACCCAGCCCTGGATTACTCCCACCATATGCCTCCACCACTCCTACTCACATACTGTTGAACGGAGCCGGGCAAAGTCACACAGTGGTGGTAACTTGGTACATTATAAATTCATGTTACTCAACTTCAACTGAGCCCACGCTACAGCAAGGCAATCTTTTTACTCTTCCTTAATTGATTCCCTAACTTACTCCCCACAGAAGCTATTCCAAGCCTTCTCTTCTTTCTTCAAACCTCCCACACTTGCCCCTACCGCCTCTCTCTCTCTCTCTCTCTCTCTCTCTCTCTCTCTCTCTCTCTCTCTCTCTCCCTCTCTCTCTCAGCTTGCCTCTTACTTTACTAAGAAAATCAAGACTATTGATATGAGTTTCTTCCCTTCTTGTTATCTCGTAACCCCTTGACACCATCCCCCAAACTTTCCCCTCTTTCTCTAGTCCTTGACAATAAGGCAACCTTTCTCCTTGCCAACACCCACCCTTCTATGTGTGCCCTTCACCACATCCCTTCATATCTTCTCTGGCAGATTGACCCCTTCTCTTCCATATCTCCCTATCTATTGGTTCCTTCTTTAATGCCTTCAACCAAATCCAAGTCTCTCCTACCCTTCCCTTTTCCTTGACTCCACCATTCCCTCAAGCTACCATCCTATATCCCTCCTCTTTCTGCCAAATGTCTAGAAAATGTTTGCACATCCTGCCTTTACTTCCCCTCTCATGCATTCCTTAATTATTTGCAATGTAGCTTCCAACCTCAACATTAACCTAAAATTCCTCTCTCCAAAGTTACTGATGATCTCCTAACTGCAAAATCTGATGATCTTTTCTCAGGCCTTATCTTTTTTTGACCTATCCTCTGATTTCACACTAATGACCTCCCCTCCTCCTGGATTCTCTCTTTTCTCTCTCTTGGTTTTCCTTCTACCTATATAACCATTCCTTCTCAGCCTCCTTTGCTGGTTTGGCATCCAAATCATTCCCATAACTGTGGACGTTCCCCGAGGCTCTGTCTTCCACCCTCTCCTCCCCCTCCCCCCACTCTCTTGATGACCTCATCAGCTCCCATGGGTTTAACTATCATCTTGACGTTGATGAATCCCAGATCTCTGCCTTGAGCTTCAATCTTGCAACAATTGCCGAATGGACATTTCAAATGGACATGTCCAAAGAGGTCTCAAAATCAACCTTTCCAAAATAGAACTCATTACCTTTTCCTCCAGTCCCTCCCCTCTTCCAAATTTCTACCATTTTGGGGACCCACGTTCAAAACCTAGATAATGCCAATGGCTTCCTAATTGCTCTCCCTGACTCAAGTTTCTCCCCTTTTTATTGTTTTGTGATTTGTTATATAATTAATTATGCTAATGTGGCTCTGGAGGAGAAAGTGAGGCTGACAACCTTCACAGCCCTCCCTCACTCAAATCAAAGTCAACTGCGGGTCATGTCATCATTTTCCTGATGCCGTGGTCCTCTTCGAGAACGAAGGACAAACACATAATTAAATATAAAGTGCTCTGTTGGGACAGCTAGGTGGCACAATGGATAGAACACTGGGCCTGGAATCAGGAAGATCTGAGTTCAAATCCAGCTACAGATGCTTACTAGTTGTATGATCCTGGGCAAGTCACTTAGTCTTGCTTGCCTCAGTTTCCTTGTCTGTAAATTGAGCCGGAGAAGGAAATGACAAACCACTCTAGTATCTTTGCCAAGAAAACCCCAAATGGGGTCACAAAGAGTCAGATACAACTGAAATGACACAACAATTAGCTTTTAAAACCTTCTACACCCTAGTGCCAAACTAACTTACCAGCCTCGCTGGGCGTTACTTCCCTTCCTACTCCACGATGTAGTCAAACTATCCTGTCTGTCCCACACATACGCCTTTGCACTGGCCATCTCCGTGCCTGAAGTATGCTCGCTCCTCACTCAGAGTCTCTTTCTTCTTCCCAGATTTGACCCAGATATCACTTTCTATTCGAAGCCTTTGTGGATCTCCTCAGAAGCTAGAGTTTTCCTTCTCAAACTATCTTGCATTTAACAATATTGTGTTTATCTGGTTTTATTACCTTTATCCTCACTTTACATATGCGTCACACATGTGTATATGCATGTACATACATGTATACATACATACACATGCATAGAACGTATGCTGACTCCACCATTAGAATGGAGGTCCTTGCAAGGAGAGATTATTTAATTAATTCACTGTATTTGTATGCCCTGTGTCTAGCTCGATAGTTGGCAAATAGTTACTTGTGTTTATCTGGTCTTAGTACCTTTATCCTTATTTTACATACGTGTATATGTGTCACACATATGTATATGCATGTACATGTATGTATACATACATACACACCCATACATACACATGCACATAACGTATGCTGCCTCCACCATTAGAATGGAGGTCCTTGCAAGGAGAGATTATTTAATTAATTCACTGTATTTGTATGCCCTGTGACTAGCTTGGTACTTGGCAAATAGTTACGTGATAAATATTTGATTGATTGATTGTAGCAATTGGCTGGAGAAGACGGGAGGAGATGGGATCAAAGGCCCATGTAGAAGGGTTTGCCTGGACAAGGGAAGGGGCCATCTCGCTGCCAGAGACCAGGCAAAAGGGCAAAGTGAGAGACAACATCAAAGAGCTTGTTTATCTCACATCTCTCAGATTTTTTGTGGTTCTTATTCCGTGGTTTCAGTCATGTCCAATCCTTACCACCCCGTTTGGGGTTTTCTTGGCAAAGAGACTGGAATGGTCTGCCATTTCCTTCTTTGGCTTATTTTACAGATGGGGAACTGAGGCAAATTGAGTTAAGGGACTTGTCCAGGGTGACACAGCTCATTAAATATCTGAGGCTGGATTTGAACTCAGGTCTTCCCCATTCCTTACCCGGTACTCTATGCATATGGTGCCACTTAGCCAACCACTCAGCCTTCTTCAACTCTTTCTCTTCACATGTAGGGTTGACTCTTTTCTTTGCCAAGGCAAACACATGTAATCCCCTTCCTTCCTGTATTCTAAGAGGAAAGTGATGGCTGGTCCTGTTGTAGATGGCCTTCTCAAGGAGTTTAGCCACAGAAGAGAGCAGAGATACGGGATGTATAAGCTATGGGGGATGGACAGACCAAGGCGTCATCCTCAGCTCCTCTCTCTCTCTCTCCCTCCATTTCCGATCTGTCGTCATCTCCTATCAATTCTACCTTCGTAGCATCTGTCCTGTTTACCCCTTTCTCTTCTCTGACACTACGACCACCCTGGTGCAGGTCCTCATCACCACCTCATGCCTGGACTATTGCAGTATCTGCTGGGGGGTCTGACTGCCCCAGAGTCCTCCCTTCAGCGATCAAAGTGATCTTCCTTAAGCGCAGGGCTGACCGTGTCACCCCCTATTCAATACACTCCAGTGACACCATATTATCTCCAGGATCAAACATGAAATCCTCTGCTGGGCTTTGAAAGCCTTTTGTTGCCTGGCTCCTTCCCACCTTTCTAGTTTTTTTATACTTTACTCCTTTCTACATACTTGACAATCCATAGAAACCGGTCTCCTCGCTGTTCCTTGACTAAGACACTCCATGTTCCAACCCCAGGCATTTTCACTGGTTATCACTCAAGGTAGGAATGGGATGCCTTCGTATCTCTGCCAAAATCTCGCCTTCCACATTGAGCCTTTTCCAATCTAATTTAATGCCGAGTGACTGAGGCAAAGTGCAGCAGTAGGTGATAGCAGTTAAGGAGACTGGGAAATTGGGTGACTGGGGGATTTGAGGGATCATCGGTATAGATGTTGAAGTGCCCCAGAAGAAGGGTAAGAGGCGGAGAGCAGAAGAGGACAGTAAAGCCAGGGACCGAGCTCCTCAAGAAGGACCAGAGAATGTCCTTTGGACCACTGCGGCCCTGTGATCGGGGAGGATAATTTGAATAGAATGAGACTGGGATGCAGATCGATGGGGGGAAAGGGAGGGTCTGGAATTGTCATCGAGGGGCAAGGAATATTCCAACCCTCCTGGACTGTGGCTTATATGTGTGTCTAGGAACTGGGGAGAGGGGTAAGTGAAGGTGCAGCCACTGTTAGAGAGGATGACTGGGGCTGTAGGCTCATCCTTTGTCATCTAGCTTCCCACCTCACCATTAAACTAAAATTCCTCTCTCCAAAGTTACAGGGAGGGAGGCAGGGGACGGAAGAAGAATGAGAGAACAAGGCTGAAGAAGGGAGGATTGTTTATTCTGGAACAGGGCACAGTGGAAGGGGCAGAGAGCGTTGGAATGGAACATGGGGTGGAAACGGAGAACGGCGATGAGACAGCAGGTGGTAGGGGTTGAGTAGAGTCTGTTCCGAGATGGCCAGTAACCTGACAGTATAGGGTTGGGGAAAAAACAGATGGTGGGACACTGCTAGCCATAGGGGCTAGAGAAGGGGGAAAGGAACAAACATTTATTAAGCACCTACTTGATCCTTACAACAATACTGTGAGGTAGGTGTCATTAGGATCCTCATTTTGCGGTCGAAGAAATGTAGGCAAATAGAGGTTAAGTGACTTGTCCAGGGTCACACAACTAGCAAGTGTCTGAGGCTGGATTTGAACTAAGGGCCCAGTGTTCTTTGATGTTGTTGCTGAGCAAAGGCTGGGAGACTGTTCATCTTGTGTGGTTGGGGAGAAGGGGAGGGAAAGGGGGAAGAAGGAGAGAGTAGAGGAAGTACTGGGTGGTTTCCCAGCTACCAAACACCTGGCTCTGGGTGACCTCAGGCCTCCCCCTCCTCCTGAGTGGTTGGGGCAAGTGTTAGATAAAGGCCTAAGAGCAGAAGACACTGAGCAGGCTCTTGGGCTGGTCACCGTGCCTTAGACTAGAATGTTAAGAGCTGGGGAAGACCTTAGAACACAGAGTGATAGAGTGGAGAATGTCGGAGCTCTGAGGGACCTTGGAATATAGATTGTTAGAAGAGAGGTCAGAGATGGACATTATCTACAGGAAAGGGGGAGGCCCAGAAGGGAAGGGACTGAGTTGCCATGGCTTTTGCTGTGTGTCCGTGGGAATGCTGCAGTCAGCTTACGCCAGCTCAAAGGAGCCAAGTGTTAAATTTTCAGTGTTAGCATCTACACCTCAGAAAAATGTGCTGTGCATAGATTTTCCCCTCAGAAAGCCAGTTGCTAAACATTTACCAGAATACCGTTGGCCCAGGGCTTCAGCCTCAATAGGTGACTTCGTTTTTGCACGCATGTGTGGGGTGGGCTTCCTTCCTAACAGGAATTCCTTTGCATCGGAGGCCTTCTTATGCCTCAGACAAAGTGGGCCATCCCGTCAGAAGATGGAGCTGGTATGTTGACTTGGGAAATGCGCTTGGGGTGAGGACAAGGAGGTCAGGGCCAGGGCTAACCAGGCAGGCAACCTTCATCTTCCTGCCTAATAGGATGTCAGCAGGATTCCGAGTCCCTGGATATTTCTCTTTCTTGACCTCTAAGGGACCAGTCCTACGGCCTCTAGGGGAAGCCTCATACCCAGAGGATGAAAAGAGTGTATGGGATCAAAGAATTTAGATCAGATTTAGAGCTGGCTGGGTGGCAAAGTAGAAAGAGTGCTGGGCAAAGAGTCAGTAAGACTTATTTCTCTGAGTTTGAATCCGGCCTCAGACACTTGCTAGCTGTGTGACCCTGGGCAAGTCACTTCACCCTGTGTGCCTTAGTTTCCTCATCTGTCAAATGAGCCGGAGAAGGAAATGGCAAACCACTCCAGGATCTTTGCCAAGAAAACCCCAAATGGGGTCTCGAAGAGCTGGACATGACTGAAAACCAAGTGAAGCTTTCAGGGAGTCCCATCTCAGTCACCCTCCCCCAAGGCAGAAGGTTCGGTTTCCCCGAGTTCCTACCTTCTGGCTGATCATCAGACTCCATCAGGTCGGAGTGGGGATTGAAACTGCCTGACAGCTGCTTGGATCTGTCTAATTTAAGTTCAGTGAGCAGGAATTTGCAGCTCTAGACTAATTGTGCCTCTTCCACAAATATGTTTCTAGTAATCAATTGGTGCACAATTAGCTCACGGTTGTGATTGTCTCCATTTTAAATGAAATGCAAATGTAATTGGTTTCTCTGGAGTTTCCTGGTGGGGGGAGGGGGGCACACGCTCCTCTTTGCCCTATTGCTCTCTCTCAGAAGTCAGGCCCTGCACTCAGGGATGTGGAAACTAACACCCGGTAATGTACCAGGAAATTGACATTCTCCTTGGGGGCTGTTTAGTCACATGGTACATGGAGCTGGGAGACAGGAAATCTGGGCTCTAGCCCCAGCCCTGCCCTGAGTCATTGTGTGTCCCAGGGCAAGTCCCTTTCCTTCTCTGGGCCTCAGTTTCCCTGTCTGTAAAAGGGGTATAATAATGGGTAGGACATGCTCCTTAAGGTCGATAGGAATGTGGAGTGGAGATACAAGACGCGGAGGTCCCTTTCAGTTCTAAATCTATGACGCTGGTTTAAAATGATGTTGGCAAAGTCCTCTATTAGGGGTTCCTTCATCCCATGCTCTGTGATAGGCCCCTGGGTGAGAGATGGGGGAGCATAGTGGGGGGTGAGAGCCAGTCCCGAAGTTTCAAGTCCCCTGTTCTATACTGGCTGCAGGACTCAGGACAAGTGAGTCGCTTAGCTTGGCAAATCTCCTGCCTCCAAATTGCAGAGCAGCATTTCGTCTGGATCGGAGGAGGGACTGACCTTGCTGGGAACACCCCTGAAATCATGTGGGACTTCCCCACCCACCCCCCTAAAAAAATGTACCAGGCCCTGTGTTGGGCGCTGGGATACAAAGATAAAGTAAAAGTTCCTGCCTGTAGGGAGATTACATTAAATTTGGAGGAAACAGCATGTACACAGAGAAGTGTAGAGGGCCAGCTCTGAGAAAATCTATTCTGGGATAAGATACAGGCCAGAGGCCTGGTCTTGCCCTTGGGCTGATAACTCAGCATGTGGGCTCTCCATCTCTCTCTCAGGCATACACATGCTGCTCAGGGTGAAGGCTCTTCAAGCCTCCTTGGTACACAAGTGCTCTCACCAAAACCCCCACGGCACACATTTGCTAAATACCACCCGTGGGCTATTACCACAATATTGTTTACAGCAAAAGGGGAACAAAGGCACAAGGTAGTCATGCATGATGCAAATGCCTCGGCCTGAGGATTTGTTGATTCTGCTTGCCAAAAAGGTATATAAGCCCTGTCCTTCAGTTTAATAAACTGGAGCTGTTCTTTACTTCTTCCTCCTGGCCTGTGTTTTGTGTTTTCCTTTTCACTCTCCGTGGCATTTGGGCATTTTGGCACTACAGTCGCGGGCAGCAGAGAAGTCCATATAAAATGCACACAGAGCGATACAGGGTGTAGTATGGAGGTTACTTACACTAGCTTCTCAAAGGCTCTATTGTTCATTCATTTTTCACTTGTGTTGGACTCTTCCTGATCTCAATTGGGCTTTTCTTGGCAAAGATACTCTCGTGGTTTTCCATTTCCTTGTCCAGCTCATTTTACAGATGAGGAAACTGAGGCCAACGGGGTGAAGTGACTTGCCCAGGGTCACATTGCTAGTCGTTATTTGAGGCTGGATTTGAACTTGGGTCTTCCTGATTCCAGGCCTAGCACTCTAACCACTATCCCACCCAGCTTCCCAAAGGCTCTACCAGAGCACTGAAAACTCTGGAAGATCCTTCCAAGCTAAAAGGCAAAGAGAGTGAGTAGTTGGCTTCAGAGCCAGAGGATCTGGGTTCAAATCCTGCCTCTGACATCTACAACCTATATGACCTTGGTCAAGTTACTAAAAATCTCTGTAGGCTATAGATTTCTCATCTGTAAAAGGAAGGTTTGGGCTGGATGGCTTCTGAGAGACCCCATTCAGCTTTAAATCTGTGATTAGATCTCTTTGGGTCCCATTTTCCTCATCTGTAAAATCAAGGAGTTGGACTAGATTGCTTCCAAAGTCCCTTCCAGCTCTGGATCTATGGCCCTTTGATTCTTAGCTGCACAGACTTTGAGTCTAGGCCAGCCCCACTAAGTATGGAGAGTCAGTCAGTAAATTAACATTTAGCAAGCACCTACTAGGTGCCAGGCACTGAGCTAAGCTCTAAGGATGAAAGGCAAAAGATAGACCCTGCCCTCAAGGAGCTTACAATCATATATATACATATATGTATATGTATATATACGTGTGTGTGTGTGTGTGTGTGTGAGCAAGGAGGATTTTGTTACCTTTTCAGAGTTCAGTTTCTCAGGATCCGTGGCCATGGCAATGCCTAGTTTCCAGGTGTTAGATAATAACTCCCAGAATAGCCCCAAGGATCCTCGATAGTAATTCTTAGAATCATAGTGACAGACCGTCCTACTGAGGCTGCACCGTGAGATATGGGAGTGACATAATCGATATGTACTACGCTTGCACGGAATGACGATATTGCTAAAGTTAACTTGTGAGTTTAATGCTGGCAAGATGCCTTCTTTGTCTGTTGCCCTATAAAGCAAGTGGGGAACCCCTTTGGGATTTGGGTCACACGTAGAGGAATGCACGTACCTGCCTCAACTGGCCCCCATTGAGTCTTGAGGGGATTTAGGGGAGCGTACAAGCTGGAATGCTGTGCCTGTCTCCATTGACTCCATTGAGACATAAGGGTAGTTGCTCCCCCTTCTCACCAGCCCCTGAAAGTAGGGTAATCAGGGAATGCTGTAGGAGTTTGTGCTTCACCATCTACACTAAGGCGAAGACTAGACTAGAATAAAGCTTATTATTAACCCCTCCAAAGCTGCCTTTCCTGTCTGACCAGATCAAGAGCGAACCTGTTAGAGGCTGGAGTCCGAAGCCTCCAGTGTCTCCTGTGTGTAATCTGTGAAACAAGATATTAGAAAAGTTGTATTGATGCCCCCTTTCCACATCATCGTTCTTTTCCAATGACTCCATCCTACCCCACCCTCACCCCAGTAAAGTGAAGTACAATGATTATTAAAAAAATGTCCAGACCTTCATTCTCTTCCTCCCCTGTTCTCCCCACTGCTCTGGTTGAGAAAACAAGAAAAGAGAAGAGGGTTAATGTCAGTACAATCAGTTCTCAGTCATCAATATGTGTTTTATCTCTGTTAGGTCCTGGAATCTCAGAACTAGAAGGGGTCTCAGATGGCACCCAGGCCATCCCATACCTAAGTGAGAATCTGTCCTGCAAGCAAATAACCAACGTGTGTCTGCAGACCTCCTGGGAAGGGGTAGCTACCACCTCTCCAGGAGGCCCATGCCACTTTTGGACAGCTCTCTTGGTAGGAAGACTTTCCTGACATTGGCTAAGTTTCTTCTTATGTTTGCCTGTCTGGTTACTTCCAGTTCTGCCCTCGGGGACCAAGCAGAAAAAATTCTAATCATAGGAAACTAGATGGAGGCTGGAAAGGATGTCAGAGGCCACCTAGTTCAACCACTTCATTTTACAGTTGAGGAAACTGAGTCCCAGTATGGTTGAGTGGCTTGCCGAAGGTCTGACAAGTAGTAAGCCTCAGGGGTGAGATTTGAACCCAGCTCTTAGGAAACCTGAGCCATTCTCTCTTCCAGGTGATAGCCCTTCAAATACTTGAAGACAGTGGTCAATTCCTGTCCCCCAAACAAGCCTTCTCTTCTTCAGGCTAAACATTTGTCCAGCTCCTTCAGCTGGTCCTCAGATGACATCGTCTCGAGTCCCTCCATCAATCCTAGATGCTTTCTATCTTGTTAGCACACTTCCTGAGAAGTGAGAGCCCCACACCAGGAAACTAGGTTGTTTGGTGGGCAGAGTGCTGGATGTGGAGTTAGGAAGACCTGAGCTCAAATTCTGCCTCAGATATGCACAAGCTGTGTGATCCTGGGCAAGTCACCTAACCTTTCAATGCCCCAGTGTCTTCATCTGGAAAACGGCGATGATAATAATAACCCTTATCCCCTGGGGATTTTAAAGATCAAATGAAATAGCATATGTAAATTGCTTTGTAAACCTTAAAGAGGTTTGTAAATATTAGATATTATTATTCAGAAATGAACACTAAATAGTCCCTATGGTCTGACCAGGGTATCAGACAGGAGGACGTTCGCCATCCTAGCTCTCAGTGCTCCCTTAGTGCGGACTGAGATTGTATTGTCTTCCTTAGCAATTCTGTACATCATCGACTGACTGATAGTGACCTTGGATCTCACTAAGACCCCCAGATTTTTTTCACACAAACTGTAGTCTAGTCACATTGGTCCTATCTTTTACTTGTGATTGATTTTTTTTTGGACCTTAGTGTAGGAATTTACATCATTGAGCGGTAGAACTGGAAGGGATCTAAGAACATAGAATGCCAGTTTATTACAATGCCATGGGTGGAATAGAGGAAGAAACAGAAGCCCTAGAAAAGAGAGTGCTTGGTCAAAGTTATCCAAACAGGTTCAGAACCTGATGGCCATTTGGAGGACCAGCCTGGCTAAGTTCAGACAGGGTCATCATCAAACCAGGAGGCAATGAAGGTTTTGTTTTGTTTTTTTTTTTTTTTTTGAAAATCAAAGCTTAGTAGTAAAACTTGGGAGGGGTTGTAATCTGTGTTGGTAAACCCTAGGGAATTTCATGGTAGTGGTCTGTACAGTGCTCTGAATACAGTAGGTGCCTAATGTATGTTTGTTGTATTTTATTGTATTGTCAAAGCGTGAAATTGTTGGTCAAATGCCCACAACCGGAATTGGGGCTGAGGAAGAGTCGTTATTGGCTGTCATTCAGTCATTTCAGTTGTGTCTGATTCTTTGTGACCCCAGAGTATCAGATTTATAGGTGGAAGGGACCTTGGAGGTCATCTCTTTGAACTCAGGAATAACTGTAGCCTAGAAGACAGGATGGTAATCTTTTTTTTTTTTTTGGCAGGGCAATTGGGGTTAAGTGACTTGCCCAAGGTCACACAGCTAGTAAGTGCGTCAAGTGTCTGAGGCTGGATTTGTACTCAGGTCCTCCTGACTCCAGGGCTGGTGCTCTACTCACTGCACCACCTCGCTGCCCCCAGGATGTTAATCTTGGAATCAGAAAGGCCTGGATTCTAATCCTACCCTTGACATTTGCTAAATGTGTGACCATGGGCAAGTCACAACTTCTCTGAGCCTCCCTTTTCTCAGCTGTAAAATGGAGATAATATCCGTACCCACCTTGTGAGGCTCGAGCACCCTTTAGAGCACCACAGAAATGGCAGTTATTATTATTTTAGAATGAGAAAACCGAGGCTCAGAGAGGTTAAGTTCCGTGTCCCAGGGGACCCGGGGAGTGAAGTCGCGGAACACATCCTAGCGTTCCAGGTCCAAATCCAGTCAGTGAGTCCCAGAGCAGCAGCTCCTCCCTGCAGTCTGAGACACTCCTCTCCTTCTTGGCCTTCCTGGGGCTGAAGGGAGACTCTTTCGAGCCTCACGTCTCTCCCGGACCCAGTCTTTAGAGGTTTCCAGAACAGCAGCGGATCGATGGATTCCTGACTCGTTCAACCTCATCTCTCCCTCCTGGATTGTCCAGCTCAATAGGAGAGGGCAGGCGATCATGGTGAGGGGGGCTGGGGAGACTTACTGGCTCTGCCTTTCCTGAGTGGGGGTGGGGCAGAGAAGAGAATTCTCCAGTCTCGACCATGTGGGCAATCATAAGATGCGCAAAGGTGGGGAGGGGGCAGGGTTAGCGCGGCCAGCGCGGATGATGGAGGGGGAGGGCGGGCTATGAGCTGAGCTGTCCACCTGAAAATCGAGATTCCCCGTAATACGCAGACCTACCTTCAGCTCATCAGGCTGCAGCTAATCTGTTAAAACAGAGAATGATAAAATGATAACAGAATTAATAGAATAGAAATGATAGCCCCATCGTCATTATCAGGGATATTAGAGAAGCAACATGGTATAAGTAAGAGCTAGCCTCAGAGCCAGAAAGACCTGGGTTCAAATTCTACATCCTGGCTGTGTGACCCTGGGAAAGTCATTCTCCTTCAGGGCTCCCAGCAATTCGAAGGGGCCACCTTGCTTCAGTAGAGGGTGTTTTCTCACCCGACAGTTCCACGTACCACTGAGATCACAGGCCCAGTTCTTAGCCCTTTTAGGAATATTACGGTAAAATGCAGAGTATAGTAATGTGTGAGATAGTATGTACGGTATATAGGACGGCGTGTACAGCATGTATAGCACAGTATAGTGCGTATAGTATACCGTATAATATGTATAATGTATGGTATGGCACAGTATGGCACAGTACCGTTATTTACGGTAGCATAGAGTGTTTATAGATCAAACGTGGGCCCCGTCCTCATGGAGCCGACTTTCCGGTAGTGGGGTAGGGTAGTCGTATGTCTGAAGTGCGGTGTAATAATGCTAGGAGTGCTAGACTTGGGAGTCAAGAGAGATCTGGGTTCAAATCCTGTCTCTGACATTTACCGCGTCTGTGACCTTGGGCAAGCCTCAGTCTCTCCATCTGTGAGATGGGGATACTCATACCTCTGGCACTGACCTAATGGGGTTATTAGGAAGATCTGCTAGGATACATTCTCATTAGAATGTTGGGCAGCTAGATGGCCCGGTGGACCGGCAGTCAGGAAGACCTGAGTTCAAATCCAGCCTCAGACTCTGTGATTCTAGCGAAGTCCCTTTACTGCTGTCTGCCTCGGTTTTCCCTTCAGTAAAATGGGGTAATTACAGTAACGCCTCCCTCCCAGGGTTATCTGTTAAGGATCGAAGGAGATCATACTTGTAAAGTGCTTTCCAAACCGTAAAGCATTGTAGAAATGCCAGCTGTTACTAGAGTGTAGGATTGTTGAGGGCTGTTTTTGCTTCTCTTCGTGACCCCAGCAGCACATAGTTTAAGCACTTAATAAATGCTTGTCGAGTGACTTCGACCTTTCAGGAGCTCTAGAAATGCTCATTATCAGCAGCTGGAAAGCAATATGTATGTATACAACACACTACAGACATAAAGATGTGATTTAGAAAGGACGCTAGGATCATTAGTCCCACCCCTTATTTCGTTGATGAAAACTGAGGCCTAGAAAGGTGAATTGTGTGAGGCCACCCAGGTTAAAAAGTGGAGAGTCAGGAGCTGAATTCAAGTCCTCGGATCCCAGACACCGAGGGGCTCAGACAGTGCAGCGCTCTCTCTGTCTCTCTGTCTCTTTCTCTCTCTCTGTCTCTTTCTCTCTCTCCCCCCCCCCATCTCTGCCTCTGACTTCCCTGGCTTCCTGCAAGTTCTGGCTCAATCCCTCCCTTCTCTGGGAAGCCTTTCCTGCTCCCTATTCATTCTAGTGCCTTCCCTCCATTGATTATGGTCCATTTATCCCGTTTGCATACAGTCTACACTTTATCATCACCCCCACCCCATTAGACTGGGAGCTCCCTGAGGGCAGAGATTGACTTCTGCCTTTCTTTGTATCCCCAGAGTTTGACACGATGCCTGGTACATAGTAGGTGTTTAATAAATGCATATTTATAGTCACCCAGAGTCATGACCTCAGTGTCATCCTCAGCTTCTCACTCTTACCCCACATAGCCAATCCAGGGCCAAACCTCGACCTTTCTACCTTGACAACATCTCTTACATGTCCCCTTTTCTTCAGGTACACGGCTGTCATCTTAGCTCAGGTCCTCATTGTTTTTTAAGCTTTTGAAAAGGGATATTTTTCAAATCTGGCCTCAGACACTTCCTAGCTGTGTGACCCAGGTTAAGTCGCTTAACCCTGCTTGCCTCAGTTTCCTCATCTGTAAAATGAGCTGGAGAAGGAAATGGCAAAACCACTCCAGTATCTCTGCCAGGAAAACCTCAAATGGGGTCATGAACTGAAATGACTCAGCAGCAACAAACATCTGCTTTATAGATAAAACTGGAATGAAAGTACAAACATTTCCTCCCAACACCATGGGACCATGCGTTCTCCCTGTCTCACCTCCCTCACATGGACCATTTGCAGTAATCTCTTAATCAGCCTCTCTGCCTAAGGTCTTTCCCCACTTTGATCCAACCTCAGCTCAGCTCCCAAAGTGATTCTTCTAAAATCCAAGTCCCTTAGTGATCCTCAATAGCTCCCTATTGCCTCTAGGATCAAAGGCAAAATCCTTCATTTGGCATTTCCCTTCCCATTTTCCCACTTTTTCTTACTTGACTCCCTGTTGGAGAACTCTCTGATCTAATCAGACCGGTCTATAAGCTGTTCCTCACGCAGCTTGGCTCCATCTCCCACCTCCATGCTTTTGCACTGGCTGTCCCCCAGGCCTGGAATGCTCTCTCCCTTTCCCTCCCCCTCTTGGTTCCTTCCATCCTCAGCTCAAATCTCACCTTCCACAAGAGGTCTTTCCCAGTTCCCCTAGCTGCTAATGCCTTCATCTCCCAGGTTACCCTCCATCTAGGCTGTATTTTTATCTTGCATGTACCTAGTTGTTGCCATGCATCCTTCTCACATTAGAATATAAACTCCCTGAGGGCAGGGATGCTATCTTACTTTTCTTTTTGTATCCCCAGCACCTGGAAGATAGTAAGTGCTTCATCAATGCTTGTTTGACTCTCCTACTTCATTCTGCCTGACCTGTTTTTCTATACAGGGAGCCTTCAACCGACAGCAAAGCAAACACTACTTGCTGCCCCCTCCACCCCCCAGCTTCACCCAGGGTCTATCTGAGAAGAGTGTAAATATTTAAATATTTATGAATATCTTACTTATTCATAGGCAGTCTGGTACTGGCTGCTCCCCAGCTCAGAGATTGTGAGTCAGTGGGGACTGGTGAGGGGGAGAACCTTAAAATCCCGAGATATCAGAACTGAACAGGAACAGTGAGGTGGAAGGGATCGGAGAGATCACCAAACCCAACCCCCTCTACAGAGGAGGAAACTGAGGCCCACAGAAAGGAAAGCAAGAGCCCACGGCTTCCTAGCTAGTCAGTGGCACAGCCGGGATTTGCTCTCAGGCCTCCTCACTCCCATTCCAGTGCCAGCCCAACCACGGCACAGTTTCCTCATCTCCCAGTTTCTTAAGCTGCCTCTCAGTCCACACCATTCTTCCTCCAGCCCAGGCCAATGGCAGGGCATAGGCTGTGCTTCCAATAAGCCCCCTTCAGAGTCAGATTGGGATAGAGTGGCTCCATTCTGGGACATAACAGCAGCTCTGACCACTGGGCTGGGCTCAAGCGCCCTCCATCCAGGAGGTAGAGCGCCTTCAGGAGGACAGGCCAAGGGGCAGAGGGTCCAGTCAACGTGTCGACCAAAGCTGACATAAACAATATTCTTCCATATCCATAGCCCTGCACCTCTGCAAAGAAAGGCGGGAGGTACATACTCATATCTCTTGTTTGGGGTCAAGCTTGGTCGTTATCATTTCCTAGCCTTCAGTTTTGATTTGGGGGCTTGTTGTTCTTTCTCCTTAGATTGCCATAGTCATCGGCGCTGGCCTGTTTAACTCCCTTTGTATCAGTTCCTATAAATCATTTCATGCTTCTCTGTGCTCACCATATTCATAGTTTCTCACAGCTCAGTAATAGCCCATTACATTCATGTATCACCATTTGTTTAGCCATTCCCCAACTGAAGGGCATCTAGCCAGAGTAGTTTTTCACTCCAGTTTATAGCAAAGAAGACCGAGGGAAATATCTGTCTAGATCCAATGAGAATAAATGTCCATTTTGGGGGAGTGGGTTAGGGGAAGCCTTACTGGTTGCACTCATTCTATGATAGGAAAATAGGATTTTAGAATTGAAAAAGACCTCAGGTCCCATCTGCTGGCTCCCCTTAGGGAATAGGCCTTCAAGGACAGACATTCCACATCCCCCTTGGTCCCCAGGACTAGACGCTTTCCCCTCTAACTTCTGGGGATCATCAATCTAGGTCTGAAAAGGACCTCAGATATTTGCAGGGGGAGGATCATTGGGACAGAGCTGAAAGAGGCCTTAGAAGGCAGGGAGTCCAATGTCTTAACTTTACAGAGGGGACGATGGTGTCCCACAGAAAGGAAGTCATTTACCAAACATCATCCAGGTGGGACGGGTCAGAGCTGGGATTTGAACCCAGGTTCTCCGGTTCCAAAGCTAGTGCTCTGGTACTGTGGTTATCTTCTCAGTCTTCTCCTCTCTACCAGTGTCCTGACCCCGTTATCGGCCCATTCTGGGACATTGCCACTAGCCCTCTTGATCTGGGAAAGGACTCAATCTATTTCTTTGTTGTTGTTGTTCAGTGGTTTCAGTCACGTCTGACTCTTCATGACCCCATTTGGGGTTTTCTTGACAAAGATGCTGGAGTGGTTTCCTATTTCCTCCTGCAGCTCATTTTACAGATGTGGGGACTGAATCAAACAGGGTGAAGTGACTTGCCCAGGGTCACACAGCTAGTAAGGGTCTGAGGCTGGGTTTTTCTGACTTCAGGTCCCATCGACCCATCTCCTATGATACCTAGCTGCTGTTTCCACAGGTAGAAAATAAGCATCCTCCGAGTCCTTAGGAGGAGAAGGCACTTATCTGGCTCATCACAAATGCACTAATGCATTTAAGATCCTACCTTCAAAAGTGGCTTCTATCCAAGTAGTCCCAGAAAGAGTACTCAACACCGGAGGGCCAAGGGGACCATCTTAGGTAGAATAGTCAACATTTACATAGTATTTTAAGGTTTTCAAAATACTTTACATAGTTTATCTCGTTTGATCCGGCGAACAAATGGGGCAAATGCTGTGATGATGCCCATTTTTTAGAATGGGAAACGGAGACCGAGAGAGGTGAAATAAGTTTGCCCAGGATCACACAACTACATGTGTCTGAAACAGAATTCAAATTCGGGTCTTCCCGACTCCGAGACTAGCATGCTATCTTCTGGGATGCCTAGCTGCTAGGAACTTCCTTCCCTTCTCTGGAAGCTCAATTATGGTCTCTATCATTACCCCATGGATAGCACCCTGGGCCAAACCCCTCAGGAAGAGAACAGTAACCCTCCTGAGACCCAGTCCTCCGGGAGGCCGAGCTGGCTGCTGATGCTAAAACTCATTATGGGTGAGGTGGCAGGATGTGGGAATCCCCTGACTGAATGTCACTGAATTGGAAATCCGCAGCATACATCTCGAGTGGAAGTTAGAGGCATTAATTAAACTGGCCCTCAATTATCTGAACTGGCTTTTAAATAATAACACTCCAGCAGAATCATTAATATATACCACTAATTGGTTTCCTTCTGTTTACATGCTCCCCCCTGGGGCAGAACCCTGTGGGGTGCAGTGGGATGGTAAGAGTCAGGAAAGGGGGTGGGTTGTTGACCTGGAGTGAACTGAGCCAGGCTGGGAACAGGGTTTCTGATGGAATTAGGGTCTCCCCTGTATGCCCACCTACTCTTCTTGTCCTCTGCTAATGTCTTCCTTATCTCTGTTTTCAAACCTGAATTGTCCTCCCAGGCCTAGCTGATGGCAGCCACATTCTCTCCAAAGCCTGTTCCGGCTATTCCAGCTCCCACTAATCTTTGGCCCTTGCATAGCATCTTAAGGCAGAGAAGTGGCGAGTTGAGCAAATCAAGCACTGTGCTTGGAGTAGGGAAAGACCTGAGTTCAAATCCTGCCTCAGACATTTAATATATGTGTAATAATGGTGGGCAACTCTATGGCCCTCATTTTCTCTCTCTGCAAATGAGGAGGTTGCACTTGATAGTTCCTTCAAGCTCTAAATCTATGATCTATTTTATTATATTTATTTTGTTTTACAGGGGCAGCCTAGCATGGTAGATAGAAGGTTATCTTTGCATTAGGAACGCCCCGGTTAAAATTCTGCCTTTGACATACATTGGCTCTGAAACCCTGGACAAGTCTCTTCAACTCCCTAAGACTGTAAGTTAATGAAGAGGTGGGGATCTGCACTGTTACAGAGAATTTTCTTACTGGGAGTTCCCTCTGGCAATAAAAGCATGAGTCCAGACCAAAAAACAAAATTAGTTATTTGTGCATATGGGTATTGCCCATCCTGGGCTGTAAGCTCAATGAAAGCACATGTGTCTTATCCAAACTATAAGACCCCTGGCACTTAGCCCAGGGAGCTGCATAAGACCCTTCAGTCCCTCCCCATTGCCTCTAGGACAGGTGGACACCAAAGCTCACCTGTGGCTCCAAGAAGCTATAGCATGTGCTGCAGCCATGCCCCAGTAAAACCATCTTGGCGGAGGGGCTAAACCAGGTTGAGGGTAACAGACAGGCCACAAACCCATGGGTTAGTTAGGGGGGTGTCTACCCCAAGCTTGTGAAGACTTTCCCTGGCAGAATGGGCTGATGAGAACAATTTGTTCCAATGGCCATGAAGGTGGCTGAAGCAGGCGCTGTGGAGCCCTTAAATCTTGGTCAAACATTGAAGACACCAAGGTCATTCACTGCATCCCGGGCCATCGCTAGTCATCCTGACTTTTGTCTTGCCAGTGGACTTCGATGACTCTGGAAGAGTGAGGCTGAGGATTTTGTGCGGCTCTGCCACACTTAAATCCAGTTCACGCATGAGTTAAGACATCACCCCATGATGTCATTGGTCCTCTTTGAAAATGAAGGATGGACATCGTCACCTCTAGGATAAAATGCAAACTCTCAAACTTGGCATTTGAAGCCCTTCACAGTCTGTTTCCAGCTTACTTTTCCAGGTTTATTTAGTCAGTCAACAAGCACGAAGTGTGCACTGGGGACACAAAAAGGGGCAAAGATACCACCCCCATCCTCAAGGAGCTCACATTCGAATGGGAGAGATCACCTGAAAATAACTGTGCAAACTGGAGGAAAAAAATCAGCAAGACTGCCCAAAACACTGAAAAAGCCCCAAGACACGTACAACATTCTCTTTTGATTTGTTTTATGCACGGTTGTTCTTTCCAGTGACCTCATTGCAGTCATCATGTGGGTTGTTTGCTTGGCTCTGCTTACCTCAGTCTGCATCGGTTCATGTAGATCTTTTCACACTTCTCTATACTCATCATGCACACCTTTTCCTACAGCACAGTCATATTCCATTACATCCATAATTTGCTTAGCTATTCCCCAATCAATGGGCATCTACTTGGTTTCCGATTCTTTGCTAGCACAAAAAAGCACTATTCTATTTTTTTTGGTTGAGGGGGGAAGGCAAGGCAGTTGGGGTTAAGTGACTTGCCCAAGGTCACACAGCTAGTAAGTGTGTCAAGTGTCTGAGGTCAGATTTGAACTCAGATCCTCCTGACTCCAGGGCCGGTGCTCTACTCACTGTGCCACCTAGCTGCCCCCCAAAAGCACTATTCTAAATAATGTGGTGTGGATGGGGATGTTCTTCTTAACAATGGCTTCTCTGGGGTATAAGCCCACAGATGGAATTTCTGGGCCAAGTAAATTAGCTTTTACAAAGAGATATTTACTGAAAATAAACTGCTCCTTGGACAATCCATTGCTGGGCTGGGTGAAGCTGGTTACTTCTCAGGAACACACTGACCCAGTGTGCTTGGCAATTGGCAGACTTGGGCATGGTCTCCCATTGCTGGACCCCAACTCCTCTGACCTTTCAAAGTCTCACATGCCCCTATACCAAGGGTGGGGAACCTGTGGGCTCAGGTCACATGTGGCCCTCTGGGTCCTCAAGTGTGGCCCTTTGACTGAATTCAAACTTCACAGAACAAATCCCCTTAAGAAAAGGATTTTTTTTTTAATTAAGGGGATTCGTTCTTTTATTTATTGCTTTATATTAACGGAATTTGTTCTGTGAAGTTTGGATTCAGTCAAAGGGCCACACTTGAGGACCTAGATAGAGGGTCACATGTGGCCTTAAGGCAGCAGGTTTCTCCCCCCGCCCCCTGCCTCCATACCAAGGGAAAAAAGACATAAACAGGAGTCAGATCCATCCCAGACGCACACTTGCTTAGGAGGCCATGTGCTCACCAGCCCTCTGGCCAGTAGGAAAGAGAGAGTGAGCTCCTCCATTGGCACCTTTTGTATGCACTCTCAGTACAGGTTCAGCAGTCAACAAAAAGGCCTTTTCTTCTCCAGGACAGTAAACAGTTAGGAAATAAATCAGTAATGTCTGCACATGCTCTGAAGTGGAGATCTGGGTCCTTCATTTCATGTCATCTCAAACTTCCACAAGCCAACTCACCAAACATCTCCGTGAGGAGTAACCCTGTGCATGCTCCCAGGACTAAGTCCTACACAGTTTCCTGTTGTGCTTTGGGTCTTCAGGCTTAGCCCAGTGCCTAGAACACATTAGGTGCTTAATAAATGCTTTTCGATTGATTGGTCATCAAATAGAAAAGATATCCATTTGTTCTGCCCCACAGGACAGCACCACCACCTCCGGTATAGAGAATCTGTTTGGGGCTTGATGGAGTAGCGATAACATTGGCCAGCATTTATGCAGCAGTCTAAGGTTTGCAAAGTGCTTTACATACATTAGCTCATAACCTGCTCTGTGATGTAGGTGTTGTGTTTATCCCCATTTTCCAGGAGAGGAAATTGAGGCTAGGAGAGGTTATGTGACCCAGCTAGTACTTGCCAGAGCTGAGAGACAAATTCGGGTTTTGCTGACTCTGAATCCAGAGTGTGTCCACTGTGCCATCTAGCTGCCTCAACCAATCAATCGACAAGCATTCATTAATCACCTACAATGTGCTAGACACTAGGGATACAATTACAAAGAATGAAATATCCCCTACTCCCAAGGAACTTGTATTCTGTCAGGGAAGATAATGTGCCCGTATATAAACACAGGCAGAGTAAAGGCAATACAGATATCAGGTAAGGAGGGAGGGAGGGCATTAGCAGTCAAGGGGATGAGGAAAGGTGTCTTGAAGGAATTGGTGTTTAAGCTTAATCTTAAAGGAAGAGGGATTCTGTGTGCCAGAGATGAGGAGGGAGGCAGAGTGCCCCCTCTGAGGAATAGCAAGAATGCCAGTTTGGTTGGATCTGGGAGTGTGGGAGGCAGCTTAATGTACAAAGAGGCTAGAAAGGTAAGACCAGTCAGACTTCCAAAATCACAGGAATTTGAATTTGTTCCTAGAGGCAATAGGGAGCCATGGGAGTTTACTGAGTAGGGGAGTGACACGGTCACTTATGGTGCATATGGAAAATTCCTCTAGCAGTTGAAAGAAAGAGCTGGCTCTCAAATTAGAGCATTCTGAGAAAGGAATGGGCTGCTTTCCAGTCCCCTCCCCATGCTTCCTCCCCATTGGAGCTCTCTGAGAAGAAGCTGGATGACCCTTTGTGGGAATTCTATAGAGGGCTCAAGGCCTGGATTTTTCCCATCCTGGATTAGCTCAGAGACCTGGGCACTCTGCTGACTTAAATTCTGTGATTCCATGACTTGCTGTGATGGGCTGGTGTGTCATACATTCTAGGCTTGGCTCCACACACATGTGTGTTCCCCCGTGCCCAAGGGCCAGACTCACTGCCCAGCTTCCCTGCCATATTCAATTTCGTTGCTGCCTATCAGAGTGTCCTCCCTGGGGTCCAATCTCCACAGTATTTTTTATAGAAGGTGTCAGCTCCCAGCTCCTCTCCTTGGCCTAATGTAGTTATTAGACACATCTACAAGAAGAGACAAAATGCCGTACGGAGAGGCCTGCTGTCCCTGAGGTAGCTGGGAGAACGTGTAATCCTTCATTACATGTGTCATTGAAACAAACTCTCTGCTCATGCCATCACTTCCTATTTAGGAATGCATACTAATGAGGGCTTTATTAGGATGCTGTGTTAGAAAACAATTAGAATTATGCTACCAGCATGTGGCTAATTTTGCCCTAAAGTGCTGATAAAGTTAATCCAGGGAGCAGGCCATGAGTGGTAATTGCTTGGAGGTTGACACATGTGTGGATAACCACTGAACAGGTGTTAGCCTCCAGCACTGAATTTGGGTTTTTCTCTCCTCTTCTGGCCTTTCACTGATTCTGTTTCACAATGGGATTGACCAGGGTGGCAAACAAACAGGCTCTGGCATTTGACCTTTCCCAGAAGCCAACTGCAGGCTGGGCAATTTCAATCAAGGCCAGAAGGAGCGTTGGGGCCAGCTGTGGTAGTGTCTTCAGAGGGCTAAGAGGCTGGGGTTCACTCCTCTCCAGAATTAATGGCAAGAAGAGTCCTTCAAGATATAGCCCCATTTGTGTTCGTTTGCTTCTCCAGATAGCTCTGTAGAAATGGTCGCTTATGCCTTTCTCTTCTCCGTTCCATCTGTTGTCCACACAGATGTCAAAGGGATATCCCTAAAGCCCAGATTTGGCCATTTCCCTGCTTAATAAACTCCAATGTTTCCCTCTGGCCTCTAGGAGCAAATATAGACTCCTGTAAGTGAAAACATTTCAGAACCAGATTCCAACCTACTTTTCCAGGCTTACTATACGTTATTCCCCTTTATGAGTTCTGTAGTCTGACCAAAATGGGTTTCTTGCTGTTCCCCACACCTGACTTGAGAACATATCTGGTGCAAAACAGGGATTCTAAGAGATGAAGGTGAGCGGGGAATGCATGCTGGGCGTGAGGGAACAGCCTTTGTGAAGGTATGAAGATGGGAGATTGAGCATTGGGCATATTATCTCCCCTAATAGAATGTACACTCCTCGAGGGGCAGAGACTTTCTTTTTTGTCTTTTCATCCCCAGTACCTAGTACAAGCTTAGTAAATGCTTGTTGAGTGATTGATTAGGTGTGTGTATGACACACACACACACACACACACACACACGCACACAGAGCTAGTCATAGGAACATCCCCGTGGAAGGTACCTTAGAAGCCATCAACTCCAACTCTCTCACGTTACAGATGAGAAACTGAAGCTTGGAGACCCTGATTTTACCCAAGTTGTAAGTGGCAGAGCTGGGATTTGAACCCAGGTCCTCCGATTCCAAATGTAGCACTCTTCCTACTCTACCACACTCCCTTTTGGTATTCTGTTTCACTGCTACACTCCTAGAAAGAGCAATCCATACATGCTGTCCATCCCTTAGAGTCTGGCTCCTCATTCCACCACACCACTTAAGCTTCTTCCTCAAAGGTTGCCATTGACCTCTGAACATTTTTATTGGCTTCTTTTAGTGAACTATTGCCTCCATTCCCCAATGTATACCTGTATTGGGAATCCAGATGGGCTCTTAGCACTTACTCAACCAGGTGCCCTTGAAGAGTTTGGCCTTTGTTTCCTTGATTAAATTAGAAGTCTTCGATGACCTCCTTGCCTCAAGGGAAAAGCCTAGTTTACATGGGTTTGAGTGACATGTTTGTGACATCAGAGGCTTTTAGACCACGTGAGTTTAAGTCGCATTTTTGTGACGATTTTAGGTCACGTGGGTGACTCTGAACAAGATATATAAAACCAGAGGTTGGCTTTCTTTTTTTAGAGCTCTGAGCTGCAGCACTAGTGACGTGTGACTCTGAGCCAGCCATTGTCAAGCTCCCGACTGAACTCAGTTGTTGGTAACTATGAATTGCATTTGGTCTGTTTATAATGTATGTTTGTAATTTGTTTGTACTTGCTCTGAAGTTCGGGATGCTGGCTTTTTCCCCTGAACTAAGTGAATGATATTTGTATGCTGGATTAAAGTAAGCTTGTTAACCCCTTAACGTTGCTTTCCTTAGTAAAGCAGATCAAAAGAACCTGGGCTTGCAGCATCCTGTGAGCTGGTTGTTGTTGGTTTTACACCCCCACAGCAGCTGCTAGCCAGATTGTTGAAACAATACCTATTTCATCTACCTTCTCAGAGAACTGCTCTTTATAAAAAGAAAAAAAGGGAAGAACAAAAGAAACTTGGCAAAATTAATCAACAGATTAAAAAGAAAATCTGGCATTATATACCATCTTCCATACCCATAGTCCTCTACCTCTGCAAAGAAGTTGGTGGATGTTCCTCCCCATGTCTTTTTTTGGGGGCCAAGGTGGCCATTATTATTTCAAAGTATTTGGTTCAATGACTTTGTTGCTATTCTTTCTGCTTACATTGTTAAAATTGTTTTTCTTGCTTCTGTTTTTTCACTCTGCATCAGTTCATCTAAATCTTCCCTTACTTTTCTGTATTCATCATATTTGTTATTCCTAAATCTTTATTTCAATAGCTAAGTATGATGGGATTTTAAGAGTTGAGCACTGAGTACAGTGCCTGACACATAGTCATCACTTAACAAATGTTTACTGAATTGATTTGAATTATCTTCTTTGACCTTTCCATAGCACTGCTGGCAACCCCTTCCTCTTGGATACTTCCTCTCTTCTTTTGACTTCTATGATGCTACTCTTTTCTGGGTTAGGCTTCTTGCTTAGTTCATCTTTCTCCTGCCTACTAATTATAGGTTTCCCCTAAGTTTCTGTCTAGGGCCACCTTCTCTTCTTTTTCTCTCCACACTCTCTCTTAGTGATTGCTTCTTCTTCCTTGGGTTCAACCATCACCTCTATGCATGTGACTTCTAGAGCTACATCTCCTATGCTTGGGGACATCTCCAACTGGATGTCCAGTTGGAACCTTAAAGTCAGCATGCTCAAGCTGAACTCATCAACCTTCCTTCCAAACCTGTCACTTCTCCCACCTTCTCTGTTTCTATCAATCCTCCCAGACACTTAAGCTCCAGTCCTCACATTCAGTTTGGACCCTTCACTCTTAATCCTCTAATTAACCTCCAAATCTCTTTGATTCTACCTCCACAACATTGCTCCCTTCTCTCCACTCATATCACTACCACCCTGGTCCAGACCCTTATTACCCAGACTATTGCAAAGCCTCCTGTATATTCCCCAAACCTCCAGTGTCTACCCTCTCTAATTTTTCCTCCACACAGCTGCCAAAACAACCTTTCAGTTGCCTGGGTCTCACCATGTCAATCAATCAATCTGCCTGCAATCAATCCCTGGAGCTACGAAGAAAAAGTGAAAATGTAGATGTCTGTGTACATACAAAGTAAACACAAGTTTACTGTAGAGGGTGGAATACAAAGTTTCTCTCCTCTCCTTCATTAAAATGCTCTCAACAATATAACTCCGATTTACCGATCCAGCCTTATTACGCATCACTCCCTTTTATGTGTTTGATATTTCAGCCAAACTGAGTTCGGCACGATTTCCCATACTCAATGCAATCTCTCCCACTTCAGTACCTCCATTCAATCCGTTCCAGTGCTCGGAAGCACTCCCTCCTCCTCTCTGACTCTGACAAGAATCCTTCTTGTCCTTTGGAGGATCAGGCCAGGTGCCACCTGGTCCATGAAGCCTTCCTGGATGTCCCAGATGAAAGCATTCTCTTACTCCTCCGGTTTTCCATAAGCATTTTGCTGACTCTCCTTTGCTCCTCTCACACCCTGGCTTGTATTTTTTAATACATCATATTCTATTATTAGACAGTAAGCACATGAGGACAGGGACAATATTATTTGTTCATCTTTTCATTCAGTGTCTAGAACAGTTTATTGCACATGTTGTGGTTGTTCAGTTGTTTCTTGGTTGTGTCTGACTCTTTGTGACACCATTCGGGTCTTGGCAAAGATACTGGAGTGGTTTGCCATTTCCTTCTCCAGCTCATCTTACAGATGAGGAAACTGAGGCAAACAGGGTGAAGTGAGTTGCACAGGATCATACAACTAGTAAGTGTCCAAAGCTGCATTTGAACTCAGATCTTCATAATTCCAAACCCTATGCTCTATGCACCACACCACCTGCCTTCCCATTTGGTAATCAGCAGGATTCAAACCCATGGGGGAGAAACTCCAATGGACTTCAAATCCATTGTTGGACATAGTTTTCCCTTAATAAATGTTTGGCAAATTAAATTATCACCTCCCTTTTAAGATTGGAAACTAGCCTCACTTCTTCTATGCATGTTTCCTGATAGTCTTATGGAGTTACTTCATCCAACATGCTCCTATAATATTCACTGTCGGTATCCTTCCTTTGTCACTTAGCATTCATGGTATCGCTACTTATCTATCTCCTTGACTATACTGTAAGCTCTTCTGGGACAGGGATCCCAGCATCTAACATCTAGGTACCCCCAGCATCTAGCAATGGCCCTATAAGGAAAAGGATCCAGGCTTCCAGGAGTCACAGCTCACTTGATCTAAGGTTTTTCCTCTAATAATAGACCCTGTTTCCTCTTCTGTAGAATCAGAGGTTTAAGATTGATTTCTAAGACATTACATTATTTATTACATTATTCCACCATTCTAAATTAAACACCACACTAAACTGGAATACAAACAAGAAAAAGAGATAATACCTGCCCTCAAGGAGCTTATAATCTAATGGGCACATATTTAATTTAGGAACAATTTAATTAGGAACATACCTAAGGAAGTTGAAGGGGGTGGGAGCTGCACCAGGGGTTATGCTGTCCCATGGAGTCTAAGTTGTCGTGATCCATATTTGGCCATTAGACCCAGATGGCTCTGGAGAGGAGAAAGTGAGGGTGGCGACTTTGCACAGCCCTCCCTCCCTTCAATTCCCTGGCATATCATGGCATCACCTTCCTGACGTCATGGTCCTCTTTGAGAATGAAGGACAAACAGCAGCAAGACAAGTAGAAGTGCTGATGGAAAATGGAGTTACCGGGAAGGTTGTGATCCTTCTATAAAGGAAGGCTTTGGGGGGAGTTTTGTGCTTTGCCCTCCAGTTCTCTAATGAGAGGGAGAGGCAACTGAGGATTATTTGAGAAGGTATAGAATATTCATGGTGATGAGACTTCAGGTCAGCTCATCCTGGGGGTAGGTGGGGGTATGGTGGGGGAGAGTGTGTTGTTCTCTGGAATGGAAGCCAAGCAGAACAGCTGATGGAAAATGGATTCTAAGGCTCTTTCTAGTTCTATCATTCTTTGTTCTAATCAATCATTCAGCAAGCATTTATTAAGCACTTAGTATATGCTAGGGACTGTACTAAGACTAGACATACAAATGCAGTAGTGAGACAGTCTCTGCCCTGAAGGACTTTACACTCTATGAGAATCGAAGGTGCCTTCCAGGTCTAAGGTTCTGAGATTCTTTCAAGTTCTAATATTCTATTTTCTAATCAGTCTGTCTATAAACAAGCCACCTGTTGAGAATTCACGATGTTTCAGGCCCCATGCTGGTGCTGAGAGCACAAAAACCAGAGGGAAGCAGTCTTTACTCTTAAGATTATCCTTCCTGCCTCGGGGGTGTAGGCCCGGCTCTCTTGACTCCATCATTTCCAGATCATAAGATTTAAAGCTAGAAAGGACCTCAGAGATCATCCAGTCTAACTCTCTTATTTTACAGATGAGAAAACCAAGGTCTACAGAGTTGAGATTACTTGACCATGGTTAATCAATCAATCAACCAACATGGATTTATTCAGTGACTTTCTGTGCCAAGCAGTGAGGATTCACACAAAAATAAATGGGTTCCTGCCCTCCAGGAGCTTACATTCTATCTGGGAAGATAACACGTACAATAGCAAATAGGTAGCAGTTAAGTTGAGTCAACAAGCATTTATGAAGTACCTACTATGTGCCAGGTACTGCGCTAAGGGCTGAGGTATATAGAAAGGCAAAAAACAGTCCCTGTTCTTCTGGAGCTCATAGTCTAATGAGGGAGACAACACGCCAACAACTATGTGCAAACATGATGTTTACAGAATAAATGAGATATAATCTTAGAAGGAAGGCAGAGCAAGTATTCTAGCACAGACCTTCTGAAGAAATGAATAGTGTCTCAATCACCATTGGAGAATTGAGAGGAAGGAAAGGAACAAGTATTTATTAAGCACCTACTGTATGCTAGTTACCATGCTAAGTGTTTTTACAAGTATTAACTCGTTTTAACTTCACAACAACTCTGGGTGGTAAGATGCTTTTATCATCATCAGGAAACTGAGGTAAACAGGGGTTAAGTGACTTAGCAGGAATGTCTGACCTAGGATTTGAACTCAGGCTTTCCTGACTCCAGGTCTAGGGCTCTATCCAATGCATGACCTAACTTGGTTCACTCTGCTGGGCTTCTGAATACTTAGGACTATCCATCTTACCACACCAACACCCTGGGGTACTGGGGGCAGCATTGGCAGTACAGACAATGGCCCCAGGGATGCTAGGGCACCCAACACCACCATCCCAGCAGGCCAAAGGTCCATTGGATATAGTACTAGGCCTGAAGTCAGGAAGATGTGGGTTCAGATCTGTCCTCAGATATTTGCTAGTTGTGTGACCCTGGGCAAGTCACTTAATCTCTATATGCCTCAGTTTCTTCAACTGTAAAAAGGGATATAATAGCACCTATTTCTCAGGTTGTTAGGAGAATAAAGTGAAGTAATATTTGTAAAGTTTTTAGCACAGTGCCTGGCATATAGTAGGCACTTAATAAATGTTTGTTTCCTTCCCTCTTCCACCTCAGCTCCTGCTACAGAAATCATCTGCCTCAAAGGCTAAAGATGGTCTAATAATAGTAGTAATGATGAAACAGACTTAAGGCTACGTCATCCATTAAAGGCTGGAACCTCTCATCCAAGGAACATGCTAATCATTGGATCAGCTGTCATCCTAACCACCACCTTCCATGCCAAAGCCATCTGGGCTGCTGGCCTCTGGGCTGCGCCATTATGGAATTCCCCTCCCAGGGCCCCATTCCCTCTCCTGATGTCTGGGTTTGTCTGTTTCTGCTCTGGACTCTACCAGCTGCACCCCGCCAGGTTCAAGAAAGCAGACGGACATCACATATTAATTTCAGCCCTCTGTTATTGCCTGAAGTCCTAAACTTTTCCATGGTGTATTCTCTCCTGTGCCCTAGTGAGCTTCCTAAGGCTCATGGAATCTTGATCCTCTCTCTCCCACGGTCCTCTCCTCTAGTATCCAAACTCTACCTCCCCCTTCCCCTCCCCCAACTTGTTTTCAGACCCATCACCAAGTTCCTATCTCCAGATGCTTTGGCTCCCAGCCCAGCTGCAGGCCTGAGAAGATGAACAAAGCTTGGACCAATGAAGAATCCTGGCCCAGCTGAAGCTATCCTCCCACTTCCCCAGGTTCTT